>NW_026652286.1:54049858-54231649 GCF_009828535.3 Hylobates moloch | reverse complement strand
TTTTTTTTTTTTGAGATGAAGTTTCACTCTTGTTGCCCAGGCTGGAGCGCAATAACAGATCTTGACTCACTGCAACCTCCACCTCCTGGGGTCAAGTGATTCTCCTGCTTCAGCCTTCTGAGTAGCTAGCATTACAGGCATGTGCCACCATGCCCGGCTAATTTTGTATTTTTAGTAGAGATGGGGTTTTTCCATGTTGGTCAGGCTGATCTCGAACTCCCAACTGCAGGTGATCCACCTGCCTCGGCCTCCCAAAGTGCTGGGATTACAGGCATGAGCCACAGCGCCTGGCCTTGCTGATTTCCTTTTCCCTTGCAAAGGCCCTTTGCTTGTGCCAGACTCAATCCTTAGCCTACACAGGCAATGGGAAATTGGTGGGGTGGGGCAGAAGGGAGAAGAGGAAGGCAAGGAAGGGTTCTGCTAGAGATTATCAGTTCACCTAACAAAGGTTCTCTGCTTTGAAATTTTAATTTGTTAATTCTTGACTGTTTGTTAAGATTTCTGATGTTTTTAAAACTAAAATACTAAAGTGTTTTTTTTCTAGTTGTTAGAGAATGTTTGGCCTGCTATGACATATTATATCCTTCTAAGAGTTGAAATCTATTATCAAATATTTTTGACATGAAATGCACACACTAAGATGCACAAATTTTAGGTGACAGATGAATTTCTATAAAGTAGATACACTTCTGTCATAACTACCCTCATGAAAACATAAAATACTGTCAGCACTCCAGACTTATTTTTTTTGTGCCCCTTCCCAGTGCCAACTACTATCTTCTAAAGGTAACCATTATTTAAGCACCTTTTCTCTGTGTTGAATATTTTAAATCTGGCAGATAAAAACTTGCAGAGAGACTAGTTTAACTATTATTAACTACTCCAGTTGGCTATTTTAATGACGGTTTTGTCATATAGACTTCATACTCCAGAGACAGCTTGTCAAAGATGATTTCAACGGAATACATAAATCTAATAAAACCCATCACACTTTCCAAAGAATGAAAACATTTTGCATGTCATTTTTCTTGTGATAATGGTAAATTATTTCAGGTCTTCATTTTTAGATGGCCATTTCCTTTCTCAAGATCCTCTATTTTAAGCCCATCCTCCTTCTTGAATTTGAACAGGTATCACAAATTGGGAAAATGGTGAAAACATAGGCTGAGGTAATATTCAAAATTTAATATTGAATTTTGATCTTATCACTTTCCGGCTATACACTCTTGAGGAATTTGGTTAAATTCTTTGAACCCCGTATCCCACAATTATAAAAGAGAATGGTTACATCTATTTTATTTGTTGTCCTGAGAAAATAAGGTAACTCACATAAAAGTCTCTGGCTCATGGTAGTTCACATTTACCCCCATGAAAAACCAGCTCCAGGCTAGAATCTATGAGCTGTTTTTGTATAAACCATTGGTTACATTCATTTTAAGGCCCTGAGTCATTTATATTTGATATTTTATTATGAGGCAGGATATTAATCCAATTAAATTGATTACCACGGTGAGGTAAGAGACAAGGGGAAAAGGGTATTGTCAATTTAAAGGTTTGTGGAGTAGGGTTTTCAATCAGACCACTGCAAAGGCAGCTAGTTACCCAACAAAATGGTGTACATTTTTTCTATAGAGTAACGTTGTTGGGAAGCAGGAATCACATCACACACATGCACAGGTATGCACACGTGCACACACACACACACACACACACACACACACACTCCTTTGAATCTCAAAGGCAGAGAATGACAGACATTTTCTGTAAAGGACCAGGTAATAAATGTTTTAGGATTTGAGGACCAGTTACTCTGTCTCTGTCAGAACTACCCAATTCTCATTTTAGAATAAAAGCAGCAACCTTAGACAATATATAAACAAATTAACATTCTAATAAAATGTTACTGATGGACACTAAAATGTACTGTTATATTTTTCTCAAAGTATTACTCTTCTTTTGATTTTTTCAACTATTAAAAATCATAAAATTCATTCCCAGCTCACGAGTTATATAAAAACAGGTTTTGGCCTCTAACCCCTTTTTTAAGCAATGGCAGAGCCACAAAATATAAGTGGCTTTGTTCCCTGAATCACCGTGAAAAAGGTCACATGAAAAATACCTCTTTGGAATTGCTACATCGGCAAAAAAATAAGCTATGTACAAAACAGAAAATTTAATTAATAATAATTACATCTGTTAGTTTTATCTAAAGGGGGTGCTGCTGTAAGATTAGATAAACTACCTGCTACAGGCTTAGTTGATTGACTGAAAAACAGCTAGGAAAATTGTATCAAAAACTAGAAAGTTGAAGACTTGTGCACACAATGGAAAAATATTTGGTAATAATACCTCCTGCATTAACTGGGAAAGTAGATTATATACCTACTGAACCCATATCTCTATGAGAAGAACTTAAAAAGAACTAGAATGCTACAGTTTGTTGATTATTCCGGGCAGTTTATAACAATGAATAAAGAGACAGATATGAGTTCAGGAAAGACCTCATCAGCTTGCAAGCAGAAATGAAAAAAAAAAAAAAAATAGAGAAAATGTGGAATTCTTTTGTCTTTGAAATATTAGAAAAGCTGGAGCTTTTGGAAAGCTTATGAAACAGATTTCCCCATGTGGAAAATATAAAATTAATCCTCTTTACACCATCAGCGTTCATTGTACCTAATTTTAGTGTTTTGACTCTTAAATATTTTAAGGAATGACATTACATATATTTTTGTATTTCCTTACGAATATTGCTAAGAATAAAGGGAACATTTACTTAATTTTAATCGAATAAAATTTATTGTATATAATTCAACTCAATCACCATATAGATTCATTGGACTATTTTGTAAAACAAGATTCATAATGGGACATTAGTAGCTTTCATCAAACTCTATAAAGAATTCAGGATTTTTCTTTGTGTGCCCATAATGTCAAGGAAGAGAGAACTGACAGAAAAAGAGCTTTTACAATTATTATGTGAATCAAAAAGAAATGCAAAGAGGCAGAATGCAAAGAAGTGAAAGAGAAGCCATTATAACTAACGCCATAGAAATAAAATGGATCAGAACAAACTGAACTATACCAACAAATTGAATAACTTAGGATAATTGAATACATGCCAAAAACATACAATCTATTAAAACTGAATCATGAAGAAGTTGAAAATTTGAGCAGGAAAATAAGTATGTATATTTAATCAGTAATCAAAATCCTCCCAACAATAAAGAGTCCAGGGCCAGAGAGTTTCACTGGTGAATCCTACTGAACATTTAAAGAAGTAACAGCAATCCTTCGCAAATCTTCCACAAACCTGAGGATGAGGGAGTACTTCCAAACTCATCTTATGAGACCAGTAATACTCTGATACCAAAGCCGGTAAAAGGCAGTAGAAGAAAAAAATATATATTTCCGGGTGATGTCTCTAAGGAACATAGTTGCAAACATCGTCAACAAAACACTAAAATAAATATTTGGTTATTCTGTGTTAAAAGAGAAAAGGAAGGTGGCATATATAAATAACAACAAAAAAGACATGATACATACAAAGAAGGAAACAAGTAACTGAACACAGAAAATAATCATAGCAAATCACCTCCATTAGAACAATTATATAAGGCAAGAAGATAAGCATAAACCCAGTGCCCAGTGTGGCCATTCTGGGCAGGGTCAGTGTGGTCAAAAGAAAATCAAACTGTGCAACAAGGCTAGTGAACCCTTGGCCCAACGAGGAGAATGGCCATCACTAACAGGAAAGTCTCCAAGAAAAAACAGGAAATGACAGATTACATAGTGAGACTGAAGTTGTTGAAAAATTGTTTTGAGGGGATTTTAGAATATACAGGAAGAGTACAAACAAAATAAGCAAATAACAAGAATGACAAGTATTTGTTCAGGAAAAACAAAAAGTAGAAAAGGAAATATAATTAAATATACTTCAATTCTCAGTTTATAAATAATCTTTCATATAATCATTTCATATAATAATGTAAGCACAGTCTATATAAATACAAAAATTAATAATGATATTGAGACAATGGGAGAGGGGAGGCAGAAGGGGTGGCATTTTTCAATTAGAAAAGTTCACGGGCATTTTCACAGCAATTCAAAGATAATTTCTGAATTTTATTAATGAAAATAAAACATACATTATTTTAAAAGACTTGAAAGAGGTCATCTTTGGGAGGAGTAACCAGGAGAGTAGGAAGGTATGGGGTTGGAATGCAACAGCATTTTTTGTAAATCTTTTGTATATTTTGATTTGATAAAACAAGTATTACAATACATAAATATAATTTTATAATAAACCATATTAGTTTGTTAAAATAATGTTAATTTTAAATAGTTTGACCTGGAATTTATGTCATTTAAAGAATAACTTATAAAAGTGTTATAAAATTTTGTAAATATAAATATTATTTGCCAAAATTATGTTTATAGTAATAAACTCAAATTTCTTGTCAAAATGTGAAAAAAAATTAGGGTTAGAATATTTAATAATTTTTATTTTATTTATTTATTTATTTTGGAGATAGGGTCTTGCTCTGTCGCCCAGGCTGGACTGCAATGGCATCATCTCAGCTCACTGCAACCTCCACCTCCTGGGTTCAAGCAATTCTCCTGCCTCAGCCTCCTGAGTAGCTGGGATTACAGGTGCACACCACCATGCCCAGCTAATTTTTGCATTTTTTAGTAGAGACGTGGTTTCACCATGTTGGCCAAGCTGGTCTTGAACTCCTGCCATCAGTTGATCCACCCACCTTGGCCTCCCAATAATACTTTTTTTCCATATAAACCTAATATTTGAAAAGCCAAGTTTGATATAGTTGCAAAAATCATCAACAAAACACTGAAATAAATATTTGCTTCATCTGTGTTAACACAAAAAGAGAAAGGATAAAGAGAAAAAGAAACAGACATGATACATAGAAAGAAAGAAACAAGTAACTGAACACAGGAAATAATTACAGGGAATCTCCTGCATGATAGTGTTTGTATAAGGTAAAAAGATAAACATAAACTCAAACTCCTAGTTTTCTCAAATGTACTGTACAAATATAATTTTTTATGTACCACAATGCGAAAATATTTGGGAAGCACTGACCTAAACTATCCCTCCTTTCAATTCTTATGATCATAAAATAAAATATGACAGTTAAACTACTTGCCACAGTTAATAAACATTATTTTCATAGTCATTTTCTTTGCTTTTGAAAAGCTGCCTGAGTTTAGAAGGTAATAAATTCCAAGATATTGAGTAGCATTTCCAGGCTAGTCTCCAAAGCCTATTTACTCCATTCTATTGCTGAAAATAATATGATTGATTTAGATTTTAATGACTTAATAGTTTTTGAAGTTTACATGTATTTATCCCACCTAGTATACTGTCTGAAACACAGTAGATACTTAATAAATGTTTATCAAAGTAAGAAAACATTTCAGCCACCGTTTGAGGTACATGAACTTTTTTGAACTGACCAGGAAGTCTAATTATTCCTTCAATTATTGACTTCTCTCTCTATGACTAGGATATATTTTTAAATTTTACTTCTCAAATAACATCAGAAGAATATTAGACATTCATCTTCAAGGGCTTTTTTGTACTGAGTTAACAGTCAAGTTATTTAATGACCATTATACTAAGAGCATCATCCAACTTAGATGGCTACCCTATTGATAAATATTAAGTAATTAAAATACTACAAATATGAAAATAATACAATTAATACACATAGCACAAGCCAAGGCATATTGTAGACAATCAATTCTAATTTTATTTTTCTTTTTTGGAGAATATTATGTTTCAACCTCTAAACTATTTAACCTAAATAGATTAAACCTATTTAGAACTCTTACTATTCTTGCATACGATGGTGAATTTCTTATTTATAATGAATGCTTTTAAAGAGGGCTTAGTTTCTCTGAACAAGTTACAGGTGGAGAAATAGTTTTCTGAGCTACTGCATCAGCAAAAAGAGTGCACATTCAGTAGCATTAATGCAGTATGTGATATGTCTCATCACTATTGAATGAAGAGGCAGGAAATTACAGACCCACATAAAATGATGGGGTGTTGGCAATTTTATCAAATTTGCTTATTCACTTCAGCAATGTCTTAGTTCAGTGACACTGGGCTCATCAGTTGTGCTTTCTCAACTGAGTGCTCAATCTGTACTGCTATCGTTCTATTAGGTTGGTGCAAAAGTAACTGCAGTTTTTGCCATTGCTTTTAATATGAATAATACTCAATACTTGCTCCTTTCCTCTTTCCAAATTTGATTTTAGTTTCACCACTCCCTACCCTAGTTACAGCCTCTACTAACTCAGGAGAGTCTTTATCACTGTTGTTGTCATGATCATCTTCATTTGCCATTGCTCTTAATATAACTACAGATAAACAGAAATGACTCAAGCACTTTCTTTGATTCTATAACCTGGTTCCACCTCACTCATCTTAAGATAGAATGCCAATCTTAAGTCTTCCTCACTAACCTTCCTGTTCAGTCTTGCTGACATATCATTCCCAACACTAGCACTTTCTTCACCATTACTCTGAATTGTGCCACCACTATCACCCCATCGTGTCCCCAGTATCATTTTTATCACATTTAGAGTAATTCAGCTTTCATTACCACCATTATGTGTGATAAATAGGTGCATGAGTAATGTGGCAGAAAGCATGATTTATCAGAAAGCCCAGGCACAGACTGTATTTATGAAAAACCAGTTTGAAATATTGACTTCCTCCCCAGAAATCTTTCCCTTGTACCACAAACTGACCTCCCCCCATGGTGCGAGGCACCTTTCTATACGTAGCCTAGTATCTTACCTTTGCCAGTGTTGCTGACTCAATACTTGCTCCTTTCCCGGTTCCAAACTTGATTTTAGTTTCTCCACTCCCTGCGCTAGTCAAAGCCTCTGCTAACTCAAGACAGCTTTTATCATTGTTGTTGTCATAATCATATTCATTATCCATTGATTGCATAGAAATCTTAGTTTTTCAGTTTGCTTTCACATAAGTCACATTTATTCTGGCCCCCTGGCATGCATTCATACGTGAGCTTTCCTCTTCCTACACCAATTATTAAACCTTGTACTTTCCTCATTTTCTTCATTTTGGATGTCTTTTCCAGGAAACCATCTGTATCAGGATGGGTTCCAATAGGAAACAGATGGCACACTTGAAATTGGATTATTTGAGGAGGGTTTATTTTAAAGGTGGTCAACTATAGAATTTGAGTGTTAGAGAACTGCAAAGACAAAATAGTAACAAACGATTACCATCTCTAGGCCTAATGGAATAAGTGGAAGGTATTGGCAACAATATCTAGAAAGAAAATCATGTTCTTAAATGAATACAGCTGGAAGGCAAAGGACTCCCGTGAGGGGTGGGGCATGGTGGGCTCCAGTAAACAAAGTTTGCTCCTGCTGGCACCGAAGCAGCCTGCTGGTTCCCACACTTGTTTGCTCATGTGCTCCCTCCCATGAAGAGTTGAACACTTCAGGCTAAGTAATCAGGACACTGCTGTCGCGAGTCCTGTGAAGGGGTGAAGAAAATATCCTGCATCATTTGGGGGCTCATGTGGGATTCATCAGAAGAGTGAGTAAATGCAGATCTGACTCTGCTTTTTTTCCCCAAAAGTTCTTATCCTCAGACTTTCCTCTGAAGGCAAATGACACATTGAAACTCTGAGTTGTCACTTAAGAGTGAATGACACAGCTATGGAGGACAGGATGTGACCCTGCTACCTCTCTCTTTTGGGTGAAAGGAATGTTGGCTCTGTTTTTCTTCACAGAGGTCTAGCTGTCATGTGGGACTGAAATAAAGTCCTGGGGCAATTGAAGGCATCTGGCTGAGCAACACTCCCCAGTGTTGCAGGAAGAACCCTAGACTTGGCTTAATCCCCGACCACCTATTAGGGTGTCAGCCAATACCCCCAGAGTCTTCTATGATATTTTTCTTTTCTTCTTTCACAGTTTGAAATGACTCCTTTCTCTCCTTTTATAATGTTAAGGTTATATTGCTACAACCTGCAGAAATATTACTCGGTAGAATGAGCATTTGGCTAAGCCATCAGATATGCAATTCAGAACGATGCGATTTCCATCTTTTCTTAGAGATGCTACTCCAACATCCACTCCATCAGCCGCAGGCATGCACAGCACATGGCGGCTCCCCTTCGCTCCTTCTCCCAGCTTGGGTGCTTGGGTGTGTACACAGCATGCACATGGTGCAGCTAACGGCCATGAGGGGTGGCAAGGATCCATGACCACCGCAGGAGCCCCAGACCAATCTCGGGGGCCCCACACGGTTAGTTGACCAGTGTTTCCCACTTGCCAACCCTTCCTGCCATGTGCCCACAGAGTCTTTCCTCCCCTGGTCAAGGGGTCTAGCTCCTTCCAAACCAGAGGAAGGATACAGTGATTAAAAGAATCCATTTACGTAGAGCAAAAGGTTCTTCCCCCAGCATCCCCCACTTGTGCTTAAGCTGTTTTTTCTTTTTCCTTTTCTATTCAAGGAGATGTTTTTTCCTACCTTAGAACTCTGCTTATGATAGGGAAGCAGTGGAGGAGTGACCCTAATGGCTGATGACTGAAAATGTGGCAAGGCCCCCTGGGACTTAATCTAAATGAATCCATGTATCCCCCCGAGACAACTTTTTGTCCTCAACTTTGTTCCAAACTTCAGGTTGAAGCCCTAGAAAGGAAAACTAGATCTAAGGGATCTAAAGGCAGGCAAAAGGCAAAACACAGATGGGCAGGACTAATTCCTGCCTATTAAGTCCCTGCTTCATGTAAGAAGGCCATGCTCCATGGCATAGATGAGGCCCAGGGAACCCAAAAGTTTCCAACAGTAGGGGGAATGGACGCCTAGGTGAGTGCAAATAATTCCTATCCTCTAGCAGCCCCCTTGCCTCATGGATGCATGTTGCACTGGCACCCATGTGCAATTTGGGGTTAAAAAGGGGATACGAAGATGAAAGACAAAAAGGGGGACACCCTTTTTTCTCTTCTTCACACACTGAGTTTTTGCTGAAAGGGGGAAGGAAATGAGAGATGCCTATTTCTCTTTCTTTCAGAACAAGCAACCAACCTTCTTGACCATCCTCAGTTTATACTCCTCTGGAGTGTGTCCTGAATCACTGGGACTGTTTGACCCTCAGACTCTGGAGGAAATACGCTTCATAGCCTTTTGCACAAATGTTTGGCCAAATTATGATCTGCAGGAAATTATGATCTCCCTCAGGAAGGAACTATTCATTTTGATACCATCCAGTAGTTGGATCTTTTCTGTAAACATGAGGGCAAATGGTCTGAGGCTCCATATGTGCAGGCCTTTCTTACCTTGCCAGGTAATCCAGGCCTTTTCCACCAATGTAGGTTTGATCCAACCCTCCTGTTTGCCATCTCAGGAGAGGCTGCAAGGGGAAATCCCAGGGAACTAAAGAAACAAGCCCCAGAGGCACCTCTAACAGGGGAGCCAGCTCCCTCTGGCCCTGCTCCTCTGGGTCCACCATGTCCTCCCTATCCAGTTTCTCTCGCTTGCTTGCCGCCTTCTAGAAATCCTCACCCTTGGCAAGCCCCAGCCTCACTCTTGCCCCTCCAACAGACGCCTGGTGAATTTGGCCCCAGTAAGGTCCAGATCCCCTTCACTCTACAGGACTTAAGAAAAATTAAGGGGATCTTGGCAAGTTTTCAGATGATCCTGACAGATATATAGAGGCTTTCTAGAATTTAACTCTAGCATTTGAACTCTCCCTGAAAGATGTTGTTACTTTTGGATCAAACCCTGCCTAAAACTGAGAGGCAGGCTGCTCTGCAAGCAGCAGAGAGATTTGAGGATGAGCTTTGTATCTCAGATAGTGTCAGGGAAGGGGACAAACTTTATTTAACTGGACGAGAAGCAGTACCATCAGAGGGCTCTAAATGGGATCCCAGTGATGAGATGGAAGAATAGAAGAGGAAACACTTTCAGTGTACATAATAGAGGGCTTATGTGGGGCTAGAACTAAGCCTCTCAATTGTACCAAGCTATCTATGATAGAGCAGGGATTTGGTGAGAATCCCACTGCCTTTCTGGAAAGGCTAAGAGGGACCCTGGTAAAGCACACCTCTCTATCTCCTGATTCAGCAGAGGAACAACTAATCCTAAAGGATAATTTTATTACTCAGCCTCTGATATCAGGAGGAAGCTATAGAAACAGGCCCTGGGACCAGATAGTAGTTTAGAGAACCCATGAAAGTGGTCACCTTGATCTTTTACAATAGAGATAGGAGGCCCAAGGGAGAGAAAGGAGACACAGGAAAGTGGCAGAGGCTTTAATGTCTACTATGAAGCCCACAAACCCCAGAATCCCTGAAGTGCCCCTGTTAACTGCTACAAATGTGGCAAGCCAGGGCACTTTAGGAAGGATTGCCCAGGCAGCATGAGGAAGCCACCTTGACCCTGTCCAATCTGCAATGGGAACCACTGGAAGGAAGACTGTTCCAGGGGACCCTGGTTACTGGGTCCAGAGCCAGTCTCTCAAATGGTCCAGCAGGACTGATGGGTTCCAGGCCTCCTTCCCCTGGCTCCAGTGGTCCAGACCACCATTACCATACAAGAACTCCGGGTAATTCTAGAAATCAAAGGGACTCTGGGGTGGGTCTTTTGGTTCTCCTCACCAATCCAGGCCCCCTTCCTCTCAGCACAACAGTGAGGAGTGTCTCAGGAAGGCCTTTAACTCGATGTTTTTCCCAATCCCTTAGTTGTAGTTGGGGAGACCACTTCTTCACCCATGCCTTTCTAATTTTGCCTGAAAGCCGAACTCCTCTGCTGGGCAGGGATATTCTGGCTCACATGGAGACCACCATCCTGATGGCCTCAGGAAAAACTCTTTGTCTGCCCGTAGTGAAGACCATTATTAACCCAGAAATTTGGGCAATTCAAGGGAAAATTGGCCGAGCCACCCACAGCTGCCATAGTGGTCTGGATCCACCATAAGGATCCCACCTCCTTTCCTAACCAGAGACAGTATCTCCTGAAACCAGAACTTAGGAAAGGAGTGGAAGCCATCATCGATACTTAAGGTTGCAGGGCCTCCTCAAACCCTGCTATAGCCTTTGTAATACCCAGATATTGGGAGTATAAAAGCCCAAGAAGGAATGGAGACTGGTCCAGGACCTCCACTTCATTAATGAGGCTGTGGTTCCAGTTCACCCAGTGGTTCCCAATCCATATGCTCTATTAGCTCAAATACCTGAGGGGACTAAATGGTTCACAGTCCTGGACCTAAAGGATGCCTTCCTTTGCATACCATTGTACCTCAACTCCCAGTATTTGTTTGCATTTGAGGATCCCTCCAACCAGACTACTCACCTAACCTGGACAGTGTTACCTCAGGGATTCTGAGACAGCCCCCACTTGTTTGAGCAGGCATTGTCAAAAGACCTCTCTGAGTTCCTTTATCTTCAGGTTAAAGTCTTATAATACATAGATGACATTCTTCTCTGTGCCCCAACTGAGGAAAACTCTCAAGAGGACAGTAAGGCTCTTATTAATTTTCTGGGTAACAGAGAAAATAAGGTTTCAAAATCTCAAGCTCGGCTCTGTCAGACTTCAGTGAAGTACTTAGGTCTGGTCTTGTCAGAGGGGACCAGGGCATTAAGTGAATAAAGAATTAAGCCCATCTCCTCCTTTCCCCTCCCCGAAGCCCTCAAGCAACTGAGAGGATTCTTGGGGATTACAGGATTCTGCAGACTATGGATACCTGGGTACACTGAAATAGTTCGTTCTTTATATCACCTAGTTAACGAGACTGAGGCAGCTAAAACTCACCCTCTAATTTGGAAACCGGGGACTAGACAGGTCTTTGTCCTTGCTTAAGGCACCAGCCCTTAATCTTCCCATAGAAAGACTTTTAATCTTTATGTGTCAGAAAGGAAGGAAATAACCCTGGGAGTTCCAACTCAGGCCCAGGGTCCAGCCTGGCAGCCTGTGGGCTACCTAAGTAGAGATCTTGATTTGGTAGCCAATTGATGACCAGCCTGCCTCCAGGCAGTCACAGTGATATCCTTGCTAGTACCAGAGTCTACTAAGTTAACCATGAGGAATAACTTAACTGTTTACACCCCACATAATGTGGCAGGACTACTGTCTTATGAGGGAGAATCTCTTGTTAGCAGACAACTGCCTTCTCAGATATCAAGCTTTGCTATTAGAGGGATCTGCAGTACCATTAAGAATTCATCCCTCCCTAAATCCAGCCACCTTCCTCCTCAAGGAAGGTAGGGAACTCAAACATGATTGAAAAGAGATAGTAGTGTAAACCTATGTGACCAGAGGGGACCTCAAAGAAACCCCTTTAGAGAAGCTAGACTGGATTATCTATGGATGGAACTTCTTTTGTAGAATAAGGAATCCATAAAGCAGCGTATATGTAATAGTTACCCTAAATGATGTTTTTGAGAGTGTGTCCCTCTCCTCAGGCACAAGTGTTCAACTAGCCAAGCTAATTTGCTTAACTCGAGTTAAGCAGAAGGAAAGCAGTTAACATTTATAAAGATTCTAAGTACATTTTCCTAGTTCTTCATATGCATGTCACTATGTGGAAAGAGAGGAGCTTCTTCATATGCATGTCACTATCTGGAAAGAGAGGAGCTTCTTCATAGCTAACGGGTCTCCCATTAAATACCATCAAGAAATTAGTAGACTATTATCCTCAGTTTTCCTCCTATGGGAAGTGGCAGTAATACATCGTAAAGGCCACCAAAAAGGGATGGATGAAATAGCTGAGGGAGACAGGTTGGCAGACCAAGCAGCTAAATACGGAGAAAGTGGGCCCCAGATTTTGGTTCCACTTGAAGCCTCTCTGATTTGGGAGGGCTCCATAAGAGAAATAAAACCTCAATATTCTCCTGTAGAAATAGAATGGGCCACCTTTTGGGGATACATCTCTCAGTCCTCAGCATGGCTACAATTGGAGGATGACAAGTTTCATCTACCAGCTGCCAATCAATTAGCCAGAGGTCATTCTCAGGTAAAAACCTGATACAAATGGTTAAACAGGTCATTAATGCTTGCAAGACTTGTCTTAAAACTAATCCCCTCAATTGATGACTTCTTTCCCCCAAGACCCAAAGAATGGGATGCTACCTGTGGAAAGGCTGGGGAATGGATTTCACCCATATGCCAAAGGCAAAGGGCATACTGTACCTCCAAGTATGGATAGATACCTTCACTAACTGGATAGAAGCATTTGCATGTCAGACAGAGAAAGGCTCTGATGTGATAAAAGTACTAATTAATACAATACTTCCTCTCTTTAGACTCCCTAAGTACTTCCAGAGCGATAATGGTCCCTTGTTCAAGGTGGCTGTCGCCAAGGGGCTCTCAAGGGCACTATTTATGCAATATCATCTTCATTGTGCTTGGAGATCACAATCCTTGGGAAAAGTAGAAAAAACAAATGATATCATCAAAAGGCACCTCAAGAAACTGTCTCTGGGGACTCATCTCCCAGACTATCCTTCTTGCCATAGCCCTACTATGTGTTAGAAACCGCTTTAAAGCTGGGTTTGAGTCTCTTTGAAATGAGACAGTCTTTTTCATCAGTGATTTTTTTGCTAGACCAAGAAACCTCTGATTTGATTAAACATATAACTTCTTTGGTCGATTTCCAATGGGAACTCAAACAACTGTTGGAGGCCCAATCCCCTGAACTAGGGCCACCTCTATTCAACCCATGGGATCTGGTACTAGTAAAGGTACTTTGTTCCCTTTCTCCCTATATAAGCCCAGATTGGGAGGAACCTTTACACTGTATTCCTTTCTACTCCTGTGGCAATAAAGGTCATTGTAGTAGATTCTTGGATTCATTATACTTGAGTAAAGGCCTGTGAAGCTGATGAAGTTACCTCCATCGACCCAGAAGAGCACCCAAAACAACAATGTGAAAAGATCGGGGACCTCAAGCTAAAAATCACAAAAGATAATTTCAATAATTAACCTTCCATAGATATTCCCTTTATAGTCTTGCCTATGCTTGCTATTCTTATCTTCCTTCTTTTCTATACCATGGGGCACCTTTATAATTGTGAATGCCCATGGAAATATGTACTCCCCTAAGCAGTTATCTCTCTTTCTAAAGTTTAACTGCTCTCATACAAGGTTTAATTTCTCCTACCAGGGCAAAACAGCTCAGAGTACAATGTTGTTTTCAGAAAGATTAGTATATTTAACTTATTTCTGTAATCTTTGGCACTAGATTATTTCCTTTTAACTCCTCTTTGTATAATACACATATTTGATCCATGTATACTTAACAACTTTTTTTTTTTGCCTAGAGGTCATCAAACTCCAAACGGTCATGCAACCAGAGCCTCAAGTGATGGCTCTCTTTTGCTGGGGACCCTTAGGTAGCCCTCTGAGGAAAATCTGATTGCCGTTTTCCCCTAAACAATGCCCATTGTCAGCAGAAAGCATCTAAGATCTGTCATCATCCATATTCTAATGGCAATTAGATGTGCCTCTTCAGGGGGGAAAATGACAGAGTCAGGAGGCAGAGAAACTCTAAGCAGACAGGAACAGGTCCTTGTTGAAGCCCCACCCTCAAACTGAAAAGCCCCAAACCCACAGCCCAAAGTGAGAACTTCTATCTCTGTTTGCCCACTTTCTCCCAATTGGTACTTTCTGAATAATGTATTTTTACTAATCAAATGTTGCATTTTATAAAACTATCTACAACTCACCCTGTCCCCAATCCTGTGCTTATAAAGACCCCAGACTCTGCTGGTAGAAAGAGAAGCAGCTGGTAGAAAGAGAAGATAACAGGGAGATGCAACTTGACTTCAAAGAGCTCCTGGATGTTGGGCAGAGGCGACTTGACTTCAGAGGCAATGGCTGGACATCAGTGAGAGGTTACTTGACTTTGCAGGAAAGAGGCAGAGAGACACCAGGGGATAGTGACCAGCCCTTCCTGTCTCCTTTCCAGCTCTCTTCTCCACTGAAAGCCACTTTCATCACTCAATAAAATTCCTTGCATTCACCATCCTTCAATTCATCTGCATGACCTCATTCTTCTTGGGTAGGGACAAGAACTCAAGACCCACCAAGTGTGGGTACCAAAAAAGGCTGTCACACTGACCCTTTGCCCCCACTGGTGGAGGTCAGCAGCCCCACATGACCAGGCAAAGGGCCCACTGAGCTGATAACACATAGCTGTCTGTGGATGGTGGAGCTAAGGGAGCATTGTTACACACCCTCTGGGGCCTTGGTACCCCCACCTGGTCACTGCTGCAGGGCCTGCATGGAGTTTGCTCCTGCCGGTGCAGAAGTGGCCAGCTGGTTCCCGCACATGCTCGCCTATGCACTCCCTCCCACGAGGGGTGGGGTGCAGCATGACCGAGTAAACAGAGTTTGCTCATGCAGGTGCCAAAGCAGCCAGCTGGCTCCCATACTCCGTTGCTTGTGTGCTCCCTCCCGCAAGGGGATGAGCACGGTGGACTGAGTAAGTGAGGCACCGCTGATGGGAGTCCTGTGAAGGGATCAAGAAAACATCCTGTATCAAGGGAAACACAGAAAATTAGAATGGGTTAAAATAGAATTTTTGTTTTATTTGCTAATACTATTCATAATTATTCAATCATTGAAATATAAGCAATCTCAAATTGTCTGATTTAATTCATTTCATGTCTAAGTTATTACTTTTTGCTATAAAATAAATGCTTTTCTAGTTTTTTCTAGTGAGTCCCACAGTCCTGAAACTAAACACTTCTAAAGTAAAAATGGGGATAACATTTTAAAATGCCAACAACATTTATGTGTCACTTTGAGATGCTGAAATAGAAATAACTCTTCTTAACAGGAAAAAAAGCAGTTCTGATACTGTGTAGAGTTCTGTATAATTTGCAGCTCATTTCTGCGTTCATACATCATTTGAATCTTCTTAACAGCAAAGATAGGTTGTTGGTATTATCCCTATTTTTCGGAAAATAAACTAAGGTTGGGTGAATTTTAATGATTTGCCAAATTAGTAAGTGAGAGACAGAATTGAAAATCTAAAAAAAAATAAATAAATAAAAGAGGAAAGCATAGTCTTTGACAAATGTATATGTCCATTGCAACTTGCCTCATAATACATGTTCAGAGGTATTTATAAAAATTAAAACTTATTTTTCTTTTCTTGTTTTATATCTTTAAAGTGCTTTTCATCAAAGTATAGAAGCAAGTAAGTGTTGCTATTTTGTATTCAAAGTATTAGAGACTTTGAAGAATAAAAAACCTGTGCACAAGCTTAAGTAGCTCTATAAATTTAAATATTTAATGAGGAAAATAGTATAATATTTAAAAGCAATGCCTTTGAAAACATTAAAAACTGTATTCAAATGCTGGTTCTGCCATTTATTTGCTTTGTGAAGTGGCAGAGTTAATAACTTCTCTGAGTACTAATTTATTCAATAATGAAATGTGGATGATAATTATCTAAAGGCATTTGGAAATTTTGGCAAAATTTTACATGTAAATTATGTATTCTAATACTTGCCTTATAAGTGCTCAGTAAACTGTAACTGTAATGATTATGCACATTATTATTCTAAACTTCAGAAAAATGTGTATACATTTATGTATATCCATATTTTTGAATGGCATGGTGCTCTGAGATACAGTGACTACATAGACACACACAGTAGTTATAAAAATATTGATAGCAATTTACATTTTAATTTATATTTGGATTAGATTTCTTCTAAGTATTTATTTTGAAATAATGTGTAGACTTATGGAAAATGTACAAGCATAGTGCAAGGAATCCCTCTTTATTCTTTACTAGATTTTAAATAGATAGATAAACATATAGACATATATATGCATACATACATCTAGTTATTTTCTGAACGATTTGAGTTGCAGATAGTTTGCTTCTTTACCCCTAAATACTTTTTACTTTCTAAGCAAAAGAAAAACAAAAAACAAAAAAAAGGAAAAACAATTTTTCTCATATAAACACAGTAAAATTATCATAATTGAGAAATTTGCATTGATAAAAATATTATTTAAGCTACATACCTAATTGTGAACTCACCATTTTTCTCAAAATAATGTATTGCTTTCAGTTGTTATCCTTCTTTATCTTCTTTAATTTGAGAAAGTTCCTCACAGTTTATTTTATCTGACATTGACATTTTGAAGAGTAGAAACCAGTTGTATTGCTTCTCTCAATTGGAGTTTACCTCATATTTCCTTATTAATATATTCAAGTAATGTATTTTTGGTAGTGATACTATAAAATTCATACTCTGTTTATTCCTAGTGCATCATAGCAGGAAGTAAATGATCAGATGTTAATTTGTTCCATAACTGCAGATTTAACATTGGTCACTTTAGTTAAAGAGATGAATGTCAGGTTACTATTTTTTGCTTTGTAATAAACAGTTACTTTGTGGGAGCTTAGTTAAAGATTATGTAAATATCCTATTATTCCTCAGACATTTATCCATTAGAGTTAACATGCAATGATGATTTTTCCCTGAGTTAATTATTAGTCTTTGATGATTGCCAAATAGTGAGTTCTAATTTCATCATTCTTTCAGCTTATGTAATGAAAATCTTTCTTTTACTATTTATCTGTACAGTCTCATGAAATTTTACTTCATTCTCTGGGTGAGAGTTCAATACCATCATTACTTATTGTGATGCTCAAATGCACCATATTTGGCCAGTGAGAGCCCTTTCAAACTGGCTACTGTGTCCTCTTGATAAATTTACATCATGGTTTCAGTGCTTTCTTGATTTCTGGCATAGCAACATAGTATAAGATCAACCTGAATTTTTCCTGATTCAGACCCAAAAGCAGCTCTTTATTCAAAGAGCCTTGGTTTCTATACATAAAAAAAAATTTAGAATAAAAATATATGGGCACTATGTTTGCTCAGTGCTATTGAGTGGCATTGCTTTAAGCCTTCTCACTATGAAAGAAGAAAAGTTCCCTTGTCCCTCTCACAGGGCATGCAACATGGGGAGTGGCTCACTTCTTCAGTGCTCTGCTGCTCAAACCTCTAGGGGAGCATAAAGATGGGCAGGTTGTGGGGTTCCAACCCCATGGCAGCGTCTAGGGGTGGATGTGTATAGCTCATGAAGCCCCAGTGGGTGTGTGCTATGGTGTGCTCTTTTAGTTTTGCCGTCTATAGGTGGCTTGTGTTAAACAGCTCAATTACACCCCCAAGTACTAGCAAGGACAGATGGCTTTCTGTATCCTGGGTTCTTGCCTTGGTGTACTGGAAGAGTCAGATCACAAGTGGGCTGGAGAATGAGTGCAAGCCTTTATTGAGTGGAAGTAGCTCTCAGTAGATAGGGGAGCCAGAAGAGAGGTGGTTTTCCCGTGTAGTCGGGGTGCTTAGTGGTCTGGGCTTTCCTCTGATTGCCCCAGCCAAACTCCGCATCATTCTGCTCGTCTGTGGCCTGCTGGCCTGCTGGCACCTGTCAGCATGCTCTTCCGCTGGTGTGCTCCCCTCGATGTCTTCTCAGCATCCAGCTGCTTGTGTCGTCTTTTGCTGATTCACTCCTCGACGTCCAGCTGATTGTGTGGCTGCCTGCTAGACTCTCAGGGTTTGTTTTTTGTTTGTTTGTTTGTTTATTTGAGACAGAGTCTCACTCTGTCATCTAGGCTGGAATGCAGTGGCACAATCTTGGCTCACTGCAAATTCCATCTCCCGGGTTCAAGCGATTCTCCTGCCTCAGCCTCCTAAGTAGCTGGGATTACAGATGTGCACCATCACGCCCAACTGATTTTTGTATTTTTAGCAAAGATGGGGTTTCACCATGTTGGTCAGGCTGGTCTCGAACTCCTGACCTTGTGATCCGCCCGCCTTGGCATCCCAAAGTGCTGGGATTACAGGTGTGAGCCACCACGCCCAGCCCTCTCAGGGTATTTCATAGGCACCAGATGCGGGTGTGGCAGGCCAGGGCGGTCTTAGGAAATGCAATATTTGGGCACAAAGGCAGGAGTGCCTGTCCTGACTTAGGTCTAGGTCCATGGGCACAGGTCTGGGGGTGGATCCCTTGCCAGGGACCCGCCCTTCCATTCCCAGCACTTCTCTGTCCCCCTTCCATATCAACTAAACAACATTAAGATATAGATATGGTACATGGGCATGTCTATATACCATCTGTTTATTTAATTGTCTATCTATATATCTATCTATCTATCACCAAGCATTTACTCAGGTATTTTATATTACAATACAACCAAACAACGTTTATTCATTGTTTTCCCTTTTTCATTTTTGTAATTCTCTTCCCCAAGTTTGAAATAACTAACTCCCCGTATCCATAAAATATTTACTTATTTATTTAATTACAGAATAAGAGAACGTAGTTTCAGAAGTGCTATCCTATACCTCTATGAAAGATAAACTTACTAAGTAGGGATCATTACTGCTCATAGAACTTTTGTCTTTACTTGAAGGTCAATATTTCTAATATTGTATACTATGTCCAACGTTACTAGGATTAGATATCCTCCCATGCTTCATTGGGTTTATATTTGTCATTTGCAGTAAGTACAGTTTGTTTCTTCTTCTATGGTATGTACAGTCAATCAATTTTTAAATTTCATGAATATGTGAAATATTAACAATGTCTCAAAAGTCAGAACTGTATAATAAGCATGCAGAGAAGTATTACCTCCTCCCCCATTTCTCACCTTATTTTTATCTTTTCTAACATGTTCTTACTCACCTCCCACAAGTCAAAATTGTGTTACTTTCTTGTTGCACAAGGAGTATAGTGTCCCTTTTTTTTGAGACAGAGTCTCGCTCTGTCACCCAGGCTGGAGTGAAGTGGTGTGATCTTGGCTCACTGCAAGCTCCGCCTCCCAGGTTCACGCCATTCTCCTGCCTCAGCCTCCCGAGTAGCCGGGACTACAGGCATCCGCCACCACGCCCAGCTAATTTTTTGTATTTTTAGTAGAGACAGGGTTTCACCATGTTAGCCAGGATGGTCTCGATCTTCTGACCTCGTGATCCATCTGCCTTGGCCCCCCAAAGTGCTCGGATTACAAGCGTGAGCCACCGCACCTGGCCTTAGTGTCCCTTTTTGCTTACAAAAAAAGTAGCATGCAATATTTTCTCTTTTATAATTTGTTATTTTTATTTCACAATATATTTCTAAAATAACTCTCTAAAAGTTCATGGATAACATCCTTAATCTGTTTTACAAGGTCCCCATTGCATTGTGCATTATGTCTTTTTTTTTTTCTAATAATCTACGTATAGCTATGAAGATTGTTTCCTGTATTTTTGAGAGGTGACAACGTGCTAGCAGCCCTCGCTCACTCTCGGTGCCTCCTCAGCCTCAGTGTCCACTCTGGCCATGCTTGAGGAGCCCTTTAGCCCACTGCTGCACTGTGGGAGCCCCTCTCTGGGCTGGCTGGAGCCAGAGCCAGCTCCCTCTGCATGCAGGAAGGTGTGGAGGGAGAGGCGCGGGTGGGAACTGGGGCTGCACGCAGTGCTCGTGTGCCGGCGTGAGTTCTGGGTGGGCACGGGCTTGGCGGGCCCTGCACTCGGAGCAGCTGGCCGGTGCTGCTGGCCCGGGGTAGTGAGGGGCTTAGCACCCGGGCCAGCAGCTGCGGAGGTGGGCCAGGTGCCCCAGCACTGCCGGCCCACCCATGCTGCGCTCGAATTCTCGCTGGGCTTCAGCTGCCTCCACGCAGGGCAGGGCTCGGGACCTTTTTTAACAAAGGATTCTGGAACAATTAATGTTCCATAAAGAAAAAAATGAACCAACCTACAGAACTTATGCTTTTAATAAAACTAACCCAAAGTGGAACATACACCTAAATGTAAAATGTCAAACTATAAAATGCCTTCAATAAAACATGAGACCAATCATACGATATTGTGTTAGTGACACAATTTCAATAGCACTATTCATGAAATAAATAATTAACAAAGAATGTATTATCATTAAAAACTTCTGCTACGTAAAAAACACTATTAAGAGATGGAAAAAACAAGGTTCAAAAGGAAGAAAATATTTATAAAACACATATCTGATAAAGTATTTGCAACCAAAATACAAAAGGTATACAACATTAAACAATAAGAAAACAATCCAATTTAAAAAATGAGCAGAAGATTTGAATAGGCACCTAGCCAAAAAAGATATACAAATGTTAAATAAGCATTTGAAAATATGAAAAACTGTAATTTGCCAATATGGAAATGAAAATTAAAACAATAATGAGATGCCATCACACACTTATTACAGTGGTTAAAATTTGTTAAAAATCTGAGTATGCCAACTGCTAGCAAGAATGTAAGATAGGAAGATCTCTCATTGATTGCTGGTGAGAACTCCCACTGTGAGAAATGGTTTGGTAGCTTCCTGCAAAGCTAGACACAGTCTTACCAAATGATTCAGCAATCACCCTCCTGAGTATTTGCCCAACTGCGAAAACATGTTTGCACAAAAATGTGCAATCCTAAGTGTACACCATCTTTATCCATAATTGAATGAATAAACAATGTCTGGTAGGTCTATTCAATATCATGATCTTCAGTGAATAAAGAAATGAGCTATCAAGGCATACTTAAATAGATGAACTGTAAATTCAGGTAGCTAAGTTGGAAAAAGTGTGTCTGAAAAGGCTACATACTGTGTTGTTCCGTTTACATGACATTCTGGAACAGGCAAAAATACAGAGACAGTAAACATATTAGTTGTTGGTATGACATTGTGAGGAGGAAGTGCTGAATAGGGGAAGCAGGGTGGAATTTTTTTTTTTTTTTTTTAAGGTGGTGAATGTTGATACGGAAATGGTGGATACAAAACACTGCACATGTAAAAAACTCATAGAACTTTCCTAAACAAAGTGTGGAGTGAAATAAATGCCAATTATAAAAAAGTAGGATGTTAAAGAATCACATGATAGGATACAAAATGTGACAAAACAATTTAAATGAATAAAAAATCCATAAAAAAAAAACTTAACTGGATGGAGGTGGGGAAAGATACTGAGAAGTAATTTTGGAAGTGAGTGGCGTCTGTACAAGGGAAACTACAGATCAGTACTGTAGTCTAGTTGATAACATTGTTCCTTATAGGGGTCTATGTTAAAAATCTGTAACCACTATACATGTATACAGAAACTCAACAGTTAAATAAGATAACTGTGGATATTAAGAGCCAGATTTCGCGTTTTTGGAGTGAGAGTATTACAACTAAGCATGGGAGGAGGCTAGAATAAGCCATGTAATAATGAATTAGCATTGGAGGCATTGGTATGAACTTATGTTTAAGTCAGTACCAATACAGATAATTACATAAAATATAGATAAGTGAATATAGGTGGATTGAGTATACACACATACATTTCCTTGTTCTGTCAGCTGAGGACACCTAGAAACAAGAACACCCTAGAATTAATGAGCACATACAGTGCCCAGATCTTGGTTTCTTTTTTTTCTTTTCTTTCCTCCTCTTTTCTTTTCTTTACTTTTCTTTTCTCTTTTCTGTTCTTTTCTTTTCTTTTCTTTTCTCTTCTCTTCTCTTCTTTTCTTTCTTTTTTTTTCTTTTATTGCTCTGTCACCTAGGCTGGAGTGCAGTGGTGTGATCTCAGCTCACTGCAACCTCCACCTCCTGGGCTCAAGCGATTCTCCTGCCTCAGCCTCCCGAGTAGTTGGGACTACAGGCACACTACAGCATGCCTGGCTAATTTTTGTATTTTTAGTAGAGGCAGGATTTCACCATCTTAGATGGGATGGTCTGGAGCCCCTGACTGCAGGCAATCCATCCTCCTCAGCCTCCCAAAGAGCTGTGATTACAGGTGTGAGCCACCAGGATTGGCCCAGATCTTGGTTTCTTATACTATTCTCCAATAAAAGGAACCAGTGCCTGTTGGAGGAATGGCTAATTCTAGGACTGAGATAGGGAATATACAAATAATTATGGAACATATTGTGATGCCAACATAAAGAAGTACTAAGAAGAAAACAGAAACAATAGTGGGGTATTCAAAGGAAAGCAGAAGTCAACTGAGAGAGTTCCCAAAGGCCATAGGTGGAAATTCTTAAGCAAAGAAAGAAAGTAGCATTGGATTATTAGCCAAAAAAATTAATAGATTTGCATTAAGTCTATGCTGACATAAATAAATGACTGAGAAATATTCTAATAGTTTAGAAAGATACTCTGCTGTTCTGGAGTCGGAGCATTAACTCACTACTCAATATGTGTGTGTTGCACATAGTGGTTCCTTCCAAAGTGTGCACTAAGGAGAGGGGAAAAGAGTAACTTCACAGCAGGGAAATCTGAAAAATACTACTTGAGGCAGGTGATTCAGATTAATATCAATGATCATAAATCACTTTGTTAGTATATATCCTTGACATTATGTGATAAGAATGACAATTTTTCCCTGTGATCTCAAAACCCATAACCTCATTCTAATCATGAGACATACAGCAGAAAAATCTCAACTGAGGGACGTTCTGCAAATTACCTAATATCCTAAACATTTCCAACATCATCAAAAAGAAGGAAAGTATGTGAAATTGTCAGAGCCAAGCACATCCTAAAAAGACATGCTAACTAAATGAAATGTGATATCCTAAATGGAATCTTGGAACAGAAAAGAAATATATCAGTTTAAAATTATGGAAATTTTAGTGAAGTCTTGATTTTACTTCATGATATATCAATATTGGTTCGTTATTTATGACAAATGAACCATATTAATGTAAGATGTTAAAAATTTGAAAACTGCATTTTAGTATATGAAGACAGTACTGTCCTCACAATTTTTCCATCATTCTAAAACTATTGTAAAATAAAAAATATTCTTTTACAAATTAGACACATTATGTAAGTTTGTCAATGTTCCTATATAACCATGGTGGAATTTACATTTTTGTTAGCAATGTGTGAGGATGTTCCATTCACCACAGCATCAACAACAGACATGAGTGTCATACTTTAAAGTTTTGTCAGTCTAATAATTGAGAAATTGTAGTTTAGTGTAATTTTATTTACATTTGAACAATTACCAGGAAGATTGAACTGTGAAGTATTAAAATCCATTTTATACCTCTGTTTTGATGTCTGTTCATGTAAGTTTGCCCATTTTTCTTTTATTTCTGTAATTTCCCTCAATTTATGTTATTAAATATTTACATGTAATATATGTTAGAATATTTTCCCCCGTCAATTATCTTATGTTTTATAACCTTGTTTTTCACAACAAAAAGTTTTATTTTTAAGTTGCTATTATGTCAAATGTATCAATATATTATTTTAGTGAATCTAAATTTTGAATCTTAGCCTTTACCTGCACCCAGGTAAATGGTAATTTTTTTCCCTTAGTTTCCACTTCTAACTATTGAATATTAGTATAAAGAAACAAAATGGTATTCCACATCCTTGGTAAAAGTGCCCATTTGTTCTACTACATCTTTGAAAATGTTTTGTGGGTTTTGTGTAGATGGTTGTACCATCTGCAAATGAAGACAGTTTTACTCCTTTCTTTTTAATCTGCATGTATTGTATTTCTTTTTATTTCTGGGGTTCCAGTTTGGTGTTGAACAGAAAGCTTGAGTTGGATATCCTTGCCTCATCTCTAATCATGGAAGGAAGCATTCAGTCTTTCTTCATTCAGTGTGATAGAAGAAATAGGATTTTTTGAGATGTTCTTTATCAGGTTGAGGAAACTTGTGTGCCGTATAAGAGAAGGACCACATAAATTGTCAGTGTTTTGTATCTGTGCACCCTGAAAGGAGATTTCTCAGGTCCCTGGCTCCACCACCAATCTTTCTGGTGAGAATTTTATTGAAATCCAGGAAAAAGAGATGTGTCTCAGGCTCTAGGAATTCTAAATTAGCAAACAATTGCTAGAATTTGTGAAAATTCCAGTTTTCTTTTTAATCCTTTTATAGCCATCACATTCTTTTCTCATGTTCCAAAAAGGCAAAATCAATTTGCCTGTCTGGTCTCTTCAAAAAAGCTTGCCACATTTTGGAATTCAATTTACCTGGCTGTCTTGGCACCTCTGATGACCTAAATAAAACGCAATTATTCTGTTGATTATCTGTTGTGTGTGTGTGTGTGTGTCATTGTATGTTTGAGCATGAAAGGAGAACTGAAATCAAGTATGTATGCTACATATGTACAAATGAAGCCTATTTATTATTCAACCATGTGCTAGGTGCTGTGCTTAATGGGATTCTGTGGTCCAATTAGAAAGAACTCTCTGCTTTGTGTAAGATGCCTAAGCCTGATTTCAACTCTCTTACTTGCTGTGTATTGAGTCTTAGCAAGTTATAAAACCACTCTGTTCTTTCATTTCCTTCTTTAAAAAACAATGCTTACTTTGTTGTAAACATAAAAATGGGACACACATATATAAACTTGTATGTTAAACATCTCTTAATTTGGAAATATAATAAAACTATATTTGTAATGCTGCATTTCAATCTAATTTAAGGCTCCATGAACTGACAAGGTGTCTCATCACCACAACCCTACAATAACACCAACAAAAAAGGTATTAACAGTAGTAAAGAAATATAAATTATTTTGAAATATCTCCATTTGGTAACAAGCTTCATATTTTAGATTCCTATAAATACCTTCAGAAACAGTGAAATTGGGGTGAAATTGCCCTGTTATTGTGTATTATTCATACATTGGGCACAGATGGAAAAAGGACGCCATATAGGAAACAAAGGTAATGGAATTTTCCTTCTGGCACAAATCCTCTTGAAAATATCAAAGCAAGTCGAATAAGGATTTATTGAACTGAATTGTTAGATTAGAAACATAATTCCAAAAAAAGAAGAAGCTCCTTACTACAAAACTTGTATTTTTACATGTAAAAAATGAAAAGCCTGGAGAAAATAAGTGATATGTTCAAGGTTTCACAGAGAAATTGCTGCATCACAGAGATGATTCCACAAGTCTCCTGACTTCTACTCCTGTGAACTTGCCACTACATGACATTATTGTCTTTCTACACTGATACATGTTTCACAACCTATATCTGATTGAACTTTTATTTCTGGAAGTGTTTTAGTTTTATAGAAAAATTTCAAAGATAGTAGAGGGAATAAATGCCATACCTAGTTTCACAAATTATTAACATCTTACCCTAGTCCTTTTTCTGTGTTAGGATCCCATTCAGGACACCATATTTTACTTAGTTGTCATGCCTTCTTAGGGCTCCTTTGGCTGTGACAATTTCACAGACTTTCTTTGTTTTTGATGACTGCCATAATTTTGAGGAGTAATTCTCAGATATTTGGCAGAATGTGAGATTCTGTCAAATATTGAGGTTTTTCTTTTTTAATACAGCATACAAATTCATTTAATATGTTTTATATGACACCAGAGTCTTCAGAAATAAAGGCCTAAAGAAATAGGGAAACTTGTATATTTTTATGCTTAGGTTTTAAGGAGAGTGGAGACTTATGCAGAAGTATGATTGGACAAAGGGGATATGATCTGATGGAGAAAAACTGGGGTGGGAGAACTTAGCATGGCCTATTTGTTCAGATTTTTCTCTGTTTCCCTATGTTTTCAGAGTTAAGGACATTCCTTTCTTCCAGGTATAGAAAGACCCTCATTAGAATGAGGGTCTTATGGTCTACTTTAAGGGAAGGTCAGCTTAGTTCCATGGCCTGTTTCAAGAGAAAAGAGCAAGAGGGAGGTGAGACTGACCTTCCTGCTTCTGCTATCGTCTCAAGTGCTAAGGAACCATATTTTGGGGATATCCTGAACCCCATCAATGGCCATTGTCCTATATTAGGAGCTGATGAGAAACTTCTCTCCCTGAATCTGCTACAGTATTCCAAAAGGTTTGCAGTTTTCTAAGGCAATTTTTCAGGCTCTGGAAATCTACAGGATAATTTAAAAGTATTGCATGTGACCGGGCGTGGTGGCTCATGCCTATAATCCCAGCACTTTGGGAGGCCAAGGCAGGCGGATCACAAGGTCAGGAGATCGAGACCATCCTAGCTAACATGGTGAAACCCCGTCTCTACTAAAAATACAAAAAATTAGCTGGGCATGGTGGTGGGCGCCTGTAGTCCCAGCTACTTGGGAGGCTGAGGCAAGAGAATACATGAACCCGGGAGGCGGAGCTTGCAGTGAGGTGAGATCGCGCCACTGCACTCCAGCCTGGGTGACAGAGCGAGACTCCATCTCAAAAAAAAAAAAAAAAACACTTATTAACATATTTATAAGAACAGAAAACTTACAAATTATGTTCTTGGTCCACAATGAAATTTAACTAGAAATCAATGGAGAGATTTGGAAATATCCAAATATTTGGAGATCAAAAAACATACTTTAAGCAACATATGATTAAAAAAAGAAGCTTCAAAATAATTTGAAAATAATTTAAAATATAATACAACTTATCAAAATCTGAGCAATGCAAATTTAGTAGAGCTTGGAAGGAAATCTGTAACTTTAGATGCATATCTTAGAGAAGAAGAAAGATTCTAAAATCATTAATATAATGTTCCACCATAATAAACTACAAGAAAAAGAGAACAATTTAAGCTTAAAGCAAGCAGATGAAAAGAAGTGATAAAAATTAAAGTAGATATCAATAAATTTGAAAATAAAAAATAATACAGAAGATTAACAAACTAAAAACCACATCTTTGAAAAATTTAAGAAATTTTATAAACATCTAACCAGGCTAACCAAGAATAAAAGAGAAAAGAGAAATGAAATAAGGGTCATCATTCATCATCTCATGGACATTAGAAGATGCTGTTAGTGTCTTTTCTCCTGGAAAAATAAACCTGTTTTACAGAGCATACTCTGGAGGTAATTCACAAGGATTGCTCTTCCTCCGCCCCAGCCAGAGCTACAAGGTCATCTTCACTGTGAGTATCTGGTGAGATGACTGCAGATAAAGGCCGTGAATGTGGCAGGCTCCTCTAATACAGAAGCTCTTAAGGGATTATCATTCTCAAGATAGTCCAGACTCAGATTCCAGCAATCTGTTAATATTGCCATGTAAGTGTTCTAAGTGTTCTTATCAGTTTATATGTCTCCAGTGTCTTCTACTTTTGATAAGCAGATCTTGGTTTTGTCTCTCTGAAGTCTTCTATTTCTTCATATTTGGGTGTAACAGCTCTTCCTGCAATCTCAGTTTTCTGTTAGGTCCACAAAACATATTGATTTTCAGTTTGTTCTGTTTTTACTGTTGTGAAGACAGAAGTGTCTGTTTCCTAGCTATTTGTATGGTGGAGTCAGAACTAAAAATTTCATTGCTTTTTCACATTTAAAAAAGCGTTTTAGAAATGCTTTACATTAATAATAACATTTGTGTTTTTTAAACATGTTTGTTCTGATGGTTTCAGTTTAAAGGAAGTTCTTGATTTTCAGCATCAGTATTTAAAGGCAGGATCTTGTGTTGATTCTGAGTCACAGAGGGATATCTGCAATGTTTGTGAGGCTCAGCCAATGTCTTCCCCTCTGTTGTGCATATCTTTTTCTTTCCTCAGTTTCATTTTCTACCAGGTCAATCTTTCTCCTGAAGGTGAATCTAGGAATTCCTTTTTCCCCAGGGTCACAGGAACACAGCAATTCTCCCTCTTCTATACTGAAGCAAACTTAAAGAAGAGAAAGACAGGATAAGGAAAATCTGAAAGACATAATTTAATTAAAAAACTGAGTCATATAAAAGAGTTAAGCCAAAACTAATAGGCAGATGAAATTTGAAGTGACAAAATATTAAACTGATAGGGAGAGTGATTGCACTGGAACCAAGTATTTTAATTTGGCAAGTCTAAGTTGTCTCTGCTATCCAGTGGGTGGCAAGCCCATGAGGAAGATTAGAGACGATTTAGAGAAAGCAAAAATTAAAGCTATTTAAATGTATAGTAAATACACATGTTATTCTATCTTACACACAGAATATTACCTATGTATGTAGATCTTTGTTTCAAATGAAGTTTAAGTCTTTTTTGGACATTAATAATTTATTTACATATTATACATTCTGTTTTCACATTCTAAGGCAATATTTATTAAAAGGCAAACTGAAATACCTTTTCAACAGTATTTAAGTAGCACTATCAGCTTTTGGACTGGCATAATTATATTTAGCACAAAAAAGATCCACAGTGTCACTTGAGAAAACATGATTGTATAAGCAATTTATTACCAGATGTTTTGGATTTAAAGCAACCTTCTTTGAAGAATGCAAATACTTTCTCGATTTATGAGGAAAACATGATTTTAAAAAACAACTTCTTAGTTACTTGTTAGTTCAAACTTTTTCCCATAAGGACGCAAGGTGGCATGGATGAAGTGAAAAGTTAAAACCTAGGTATTTGTACTGTAATTTCTGTGTAGCTGTGAATGTCCAGGAAGTAAAATGAGTTTTTCATATTAAGGCAAATAGGTTGTGGAAAAGAACAGAATAAACCACCTCATTACGTGAATCTTAGTTAAGAATAAGAACCTTCAGTTGAAATTTGGAGACCTGGGTTGTGAAGCATGCTGTTGTGGAACACGCTATTCCACCAGAAACAGGTCATGTACTCTATTGGCTTCATGTTCTCCACCATAAAATAGATTTGAACCATATAAAATGTTATGATCCTCAAGAGGTTTTAGGTTAGAATATTAAGTGTCTCAGAAAAACATTGCTCCCATTCTAACAAGAAGCAGCAGCCCAAACGGCATACAAAATCATATTTTTTAGAGTCCATCAGAGACCTCAGATGGCAAGGTAATCTAATTATATACATCCAAAGGGTTTTAACCTCTTCCAATAGAATAGTACACATGAACTATTTCCTCTTTGAAAGAACAGTAGGAGCATATGGTAGCCATGGAAGTGAATTTTAAAAATAGATAAAATTTTAAGAAATTAACTTAAAGTCCAAGTATAGCTGGTGTGATAACTTAGAATTCCTTGGAGGCCCAAACACAATAGAAATCTGCACCCACCTACCATGAGAAACATTAGGCCAGGTCATTGGACATGAGAAACCTCTTCTCTGTTGCTAATATACTGGCAATTCCAAAGTTTGAGAGACAGCAGGGAAAATCAATAGAAACCTGGCTATAGTCAGAACACTGAATTAATACAATATATTGACCATGAGCAGTGAGAGAAGCAGCAGAATATCTATTTGTATTATACTTGTATTCTATGTCTGGCATTCATTTACATATACACACAAAGACACACACACACATAACTGTGTGTGTATATATGTGTGTGTATATATGTATATATAATACATACAATAAAGTGAGAAAATGTGATCTACCATCAAAAGATAAAGTATTCAATAGAAACAGAGACATTAGAGAAAATGAATTTTTAGTTTAACAAGTTCTCACAAAGGTAACTCCAGGCACAAATGGTAAAAATGGTTAATTCCATCAAACATGTAATAGGAACATAATACCAGTTGAGAAGGAGAACAAATCCCAACTTGTTTTATTGGGTCACTTATCTTGGTGCAAAAATAAACAAAGATTTTACAATTAAAAAATTTACAAGCAAATATCTCTGATGAACATAGAAGATCAGCAAATTAAATCTAGCCATATTTGAAAAAGAATAATACATTATAATCAAATAAGTTTTACTGCAGGATCAAGGTTGGTTTATATATGAAAGGAAATCCATTTTATAAACCACATTAAGAGATAAAGGAAGAAAACACATATAATCTTAAGTTTTCAGACAAAGTTTTTGGCAAAATGCAACACACGTTTGTAATATAAAACGTTCAGTAAACCTGAACGAAAATAAACTTCCCTAATCTGACAAATGGTATTTATGAAAAACCTAAAGTTGATATCATAGACGATCATGAAATATTGAATGTTTTCTTCTCAACACTGTGAATAAGATCAAAACAAGATTTAAATAAATTGTGAAATATACAATAGACCATTGACTGGAATATTTAGTATAGTTAAAATGTCAGTTTTCCTCAAGTTTATCTATAGATTCAGTGCAATCTCAATCCAAGTAGCAGGTATTTTGTAGAAATTTAGAAGTTTCTTAGAAAATTTATTTGGAGAAGCAAATAACCCATATTAGCTAAAATAATCTTACAAATAAAAAAATGTTTGCAGTACTTACAGTAATTGAGGTCAAGACCTATTTTAAAGCTGTAATAATCAAGATTTTGTGTTACAGAAGAAAGAATAGAAGAAAGTCAGAATGAGGAGTCCAGAATTAATCCAAACAAATATGGATCAGTCCATTTTGACAATGTTCCCCCAGAAAAAAAAAAAAAAAACTTGATCCCCAACTAACAATCATTGTCATCAATATAATATGGATCATAGACCTAAATATTAAACATGAATAAAACAATAGTTACTAGAGGAAAATTTATGAGGAAATCCTATTAAGTTGGAGTAAAGTTTTGTGAGAGAGGACAAAATATACACTATAGACAAAAGAAAAATGAATAAATTGGAGTTCATCATATTAAAAAATCTTCTACTGGTGAAGCACTCACAACTACTCACTTCTTACCCTCTGTTTTGTCATGACTCAAATTCAGTCAGGCTTTCTCTTCCCTATGGGCCTCTGAACGCTGCTTGCCTCCAGCCTAAGAAAACACTAAGGGAAATATGGCCCCTTATTAACTTATCTCAAGAATTTGCTGGACACAAACACCACATTTTTTTCATACGTGGTTGGCCACTTTCTCCTATTTGCCTAACTTCTCCTTTCTTACTGCTTATTCCTCCCTAAAAAAAAAAAAGCTCTTTTCTGTCAGACTTTGAGATCCTTGCAGATTTCTGAGATCAGAGTATTCTCCCTATTGCAACAGTCTTTTTTGTGAATAGTTTATCCTTATCTAAACTGGATTTACTTTTATTTGACACGACTCTCCTAAAAGTTCTGTTATGAAAAATGAAAGAAAATCCACAGGCTGGGGAAAATATTTTCGAAACACACACTTGATAAATAACTCGAATTCACAAAATGTACAGAACTACTATAAAGCGGTAAAACAAATACTAAACATCTAATAAAAAGATTAAAAGTTTGAATAGACACCTCCCAAAAAGACAAATAGCAAATAACATCAACATCATTATATGTGAGGAAAATGCAAATTTAAGTTAAAATGAGACACTATTATACATCTACTTGAACAACTACAATTACACAAAAGGACACCATCAAATGTTGGAGAGATTGTAGTAACTGGATCTCTTACACATCATTGGTGGGGTGGTAAAATTATTATTTTCTATTGCTGCTATAATAAACTTGTACTTTGGTGACTTAAAATAATATGGATTAATCTTATAGTTTTATAGGTCAGAGGCCTGACATGGGTCTCACTGAACTAAAATCAATGTTTTGTCAGGGCTGTGTTACTTTCTGGAGGACTTAGGGGAAAATCTATTTCATTTTTTATTCACATTGTTGGCAGAATTCAATTCTATGTGGTTGAAGACTGAGGTCACCATTTTTCATTGTTGTTGTTGGGTATGGGCTAAGAGCTCTTCTTAGCTTCTGGAAGCCATCCACATTCCTTGCCTGTGGCTCCCTTCTTCCATCTTCAAGTTCAGCAACAATGATAAAAGTTCCTCTCATGTTTCTAAACTTTCCTGCCTCTCCTTACGTGGTTACATTTCTTACCCACTCTCTGCCTTTCTCTTCCACTTTTAAGGACTCTTATAAATAGACTGTGTCCACTTAAATAATACTAAATAATATATCTCAAGATACAAAATGTTACTAATATTTGTAATGTCCTATTTTCCATATCAAGTGCTTATTCCGAAGTTCCAGAGATGAGGTTCTGGACATTGTTGAGAAGGCTTTATTGCTACCACAAAATGAACAATGATCTTGGAAAGCTCATTGTCACTATCTTAATAAGTTAAAACCAATCCAGAAATTCTGCTGTTAAGTGTATAACCAAGGAAAGAAAGACACATGTCCACTAGAAACCTTACACAAAAATGTTCAAAAAATCTTTATTTATACTGGTCCAAAATTTGAAAGATCCCAAATGTCCATCAACATGAGAATGGAGAAAACATGTGTAGTATTTAATATATGCCTCAATAAAAAGAAACAGACATCTGATAAATGAAAAAACATGCAATGATGTATGTTGAGTGAAAGAAATAGAACACAGAAATACACAGGCTCTCTTATCCTATGAATATGAAATTGAAGAATAGGCAAAATTAGCCTATGGTGAAATTATCTAGAAGGAGAATTGTATAGGAAGAGGCATGAGAAATGTTACATTTCTTCCTTATTCATCAAAATGAGTTCAATGTAACTTCAAAATATGGTTCATCAAAACTGATTAAATGGTACACTTAAGATGTTAGTATTTCATTCTATATACATTATAACTTAAAATAAGATCTTTCAAATTTAAGATATTATGACCCTACAGACGATAACCTATTCTTCCACTTGTCCTTTTTAAACATGAAATAGAGATTTTAAAAATAAAATATATTTAGTTTCTCAGTTTTATGACATATTTAGAAAGTATTATATTTTTCAAGCAAGAAGACCTGCAAATTTTTAATTCCATATCCAAACAGTATAAACAATAATTTCTGGGCTTTTCTTCTTTAGTTGTGTCATTTTTATAGCCAAAATGATAATTAGTGAATGTTTTTGAGCACAAAAATACTCATTTTAATATGAGAAATTTAATATCAAAACAGTTCAGATCAAGAAATTATATTTCATCCTACAGATGACAATTCACCAACAGCTTTCAATATTGCTAGCCCATCTCAACAGTGATATGATTCAGGTTTTTTTTTAAATTTTAATGTTATTTCATATATTCTTGTTCCAAAGCTGTTGAAAACAACACAGCAGAATGCTGTGATGATTTAGGGGAGGGAAGAAAGTCAGGAATAGGGATGTAGCTTTTTTGTTCCAAACATTTACCACAGTGCAATATGACTTAGAGAACGAGAACTTACAGGTTAGAAACCTTCTCCACGTGAAAAACACATTGGAGCTGGCAAGATAAGACTGAGTATTCTCTAGACATAATAAATCTGGACAGCAATTTTCTCAAAGAAAACTAATCAATTATATTAGAATACCTCTTATTCAGTTCAATCAAGGACAGTACTAGGTCCATTAATTGAAAAGACTGGATAACTGAGGAATCATATAGTATTATATGCAACACAGCATTTTAATTTAAAATATATAAATACACATTTACCCATTTTTTTTCTATTAGAACAAGGACTTTTCATTGAACATGGGTCATAAAATTAGAGTTTGGTCTGTTTTTCTTCTGTAAATCTTAACTAAAATTTTATTTTATTCTTTAAAGTTATACTAGAATATAAATCTACATGCATCGTCTTTGTAGATTTTTAAAATAAATATCCCCACAACTATTCTCCAATATTATTATTTAATTTTATTTAGTTTCTCCAAATCATTCATTTGCATCAAAACAATATTTCCATTTCTGCTCCCATATTTTAATGTACTACTCGTTAATAGTGAGTACAAGTGGCAGAATGGGTGGGGGAACAAATACAGCTTACTCTCACCTGAAAATACTTGTTCAGCTTACCTGGTGGGAAAAGTATAGGGTTGTCCAGAAAAGTAACCTATTACTCACACACATTCAGTGGAATGTGGACATCTGCTAACATGCTTTATGGGAAGAATGGTAATTCTGATGTTTTGTTAACGAGAGGTTGATTAAGAAAATTTGCACAGAAGTAACAATCAACATAATTACACATGATGACTAGTAATGCCACAAGCTAGGCTCTTTCATTTTCCCTAAATCTGATTTCTTTCATTCATCAACATAAGACTCATTATATTATATTTAATAGTGCCCCCTCCAATCCTTTGAGAAACCCAAATCAGAAATATAAGACCTACTTGTGACTTTTATATTTTCTCATTTCTGATAATTAGTCATGATGCTCTGTCAATCATAATTGATAGTCTTTCCATTTCTGTCTCGGTTCCTGACCAGTATTCTTCCTGCAAAATCACATGTACACAAACATACACACAATGCATAGTTCGTAGGTCCTTGATATTAATTATTATTGTTAAACGACAGAAAAACTCAGAAGTGAGAACTGCACTAGGAGGTAAGCTAAATTGTTCCCATATCCTAGAATTCAAGATCAATTCAAGACTTTTAAGAAAATTTACACACACACACACACACACACACACGCACGCACGCACGCACATGCTTAATACCTCTTGTAAGGTATAGTTAGCTTTACTTTATGGTACATGGAATCAACTGGTATGCTGCAGATTGTGTCTCCATTATCATTTGTGCTGCCAATACTAAGAACCAAACAGTCACATGAAAGGATCGCAGACATTCAAACAACAAAACTGCATTCTTCAAGTCCTCAGATGGACACCCCAACACCACAACTATGCCTCTAGCGCTGCATCCTCACATTTATTCATCCAAATAAAAATTGGCCTCTGCTATCCATACTCATTTACCCTTTGGAAAATGATCCAATCTGTGATCCCTTACAGAGCTCACCTGAAATAAGGCAGTGTCTCAATAGGTGGGACGCTCTCTACATTTGTTCTTGATAGAGCTGAACAGATATTACAACCTACCCCACACAAAATAGTCAGAAAAGTAATACTCTTCGTGCACAATGTGACAAAAGACATTATCTTTCATAAAACATCATATTTGAATGGAGATTAAATTTGGAAATAAATTAACAGGAGAGGGATAGATAGAGAAAAGTTATCATAATGGCAAATGTTTAGAGCAAAACAGAGACCAGGAATTACCAGTAGGTGGCAATAAAAGGAAATAATGATGTCATAAAGCATTTCCAGGAATTAAAGGTCAAGATAACATTTAACATTGCCTGTTTCTCTCATCCACTAAAATATTCGTGAATATCTCCAATGATGAGGAGGAGGAAAGGACTTTTTTTTTTAACAACGCTGAAAACTAAATTATGGTTTTCTACATAACTGAATCAAAGTCTGTAACAGTAGCAATGAGTTAACAAATATCACATCCCTGGCAAATATACTCGAGTGGGAAGGTAAACACCCCAGTTTGTGAAGAAACCTATAGTAATAAGAAGTTAAATAGTCATTTCCTTTCCTCACTTCTGCACAATTATTTTATTTTTGTTTCTTGGTTATTAGAATCTATTTTAAGGCATATATTTGGAAATTTCTACTCTTCGTTTAGATAGGAATTCATAGTCAGCAATTTGGGGAATTTTCTATGTAATTTCTCACTGCAGAGAATTAGGCATAGGGTAGTCGAATTTCACTCTTCTGGCAACAGAATTGTATAAGTGGAGTGCCCCAAAAGTTTCCAACTCTTTAACTGAAATAAGGCTAATGAGGAGACACAAAAAGCATCCTCTTCATTGGCAGACATTATGTCCAGATACATCTATTGTTATTCAATGACTAAAAAAAGACAATCAATTGATAAGGGGAAGCAAGGTTTACAAATTCTGTAGACCAAGATAAAGGATGCATATAATTTGAGAAGAAATAAATGCTATATCTGAAAAACATTTAAAATGCAGAGCAAAAATAATTTTAGGAAATACCTGCTTCTGCTACTCAGAGACATAAATAAAGACAGATCTCTAAACAATGACAGATTTATAGTAAGCAGAGGTTAGCCTGCAAGAAAAGAAATAGTCCCAAGTTTAATAGCAAAAAGACAGAAGACTATCAGAAATCACAAAAGTCTGTGAGAAAAGTTGCAAGGAAATTAAATCTATAGCAGAGATTTACCATTAATATTGGGGGAGATGGAAAGTAAAAAACGTACTATAAAAAACTTCATGCCCCCAAAAAGTGTGTGAAATTATGCCATAATGAAAATAAAAGTTTAAAGCCATTAACTATGACAGATAAATAGCTGATATGAATAAAGTAAGTTAGAGGTTCAGCAGCAAATAAACTGTACACTCTTGTTATATGTTATGATTGTAGTTGGACTCCAAAACCGGATACAGTTGTCAAAACACATCAAATAATACAATTATAATTTATAATTTTATTGTATATTCATTATGGGTCAAAATTGCTGATTAAAAAGTACAGTGAAAGAAAATCAAAGTAGATCAAATAAATCAGGAATAAATATAGGTACATTAACATAAAAATGTAAACCAAAACAATGTGAGATAAAGAAAAAAATTATCTAAATTTAAAAGAACTGATCATATTTTAAGTAAATGACATAAACCATCTGACAAGGCACCATACATGCCTTGACAGATTTTTAAAAATAAAGAATAATACAAACATATATATATATTAATATATACAATAGAAAATATATATATGAATATATTGAATAGAAGTTATGTTTGTATTAAAATAATACAAACATATATTTGTATATAGTATATATACATAAAAACATATATAGTTTGTGTATATATACACACATACATATATTTAAAAATAAAACTGCAACTTCTCTGCAGTGTTAGGCATCAGAAAAACCATAGAGTAATTTCTAGTAAATTCTGAAATGAAAATATTATTTCTCAAAAATTCTACAATAACTAAATTTTCTTTAGCTCTATAGCTTTTTCTATAGTTCTAAGTTTTCTGAAAAGTTTTAGAAAATGTATTACTAATATACACTTTTGAGGAAAAACACATTGAATACATACTTAAGCCTTAGAAGATATTAATCAAAATAAATTAAAAACAAAGAAGATATCTCTGTATGAAAGAATATCAGACAACAAACATAAAACATTAAGTGAAATCAGTATTGTGAATGTCATAAAATTTAACATAAATGCTCATAAATAGCACAAATACCATATTGATTCTAACAAGAAACAGATGTCCTTAAATACAGTTAATTTTGCAAAGACAACATAGGTTGGACTTGGAAAAAGAAAACAAGAAGTTATCGGTTTTGATTTTTATTTCAAAAAATAATAATGAAATATTATTGTGAAAATTATAGAAACCCACTGGTAGAATTACAATGATGACTTTTTACATTACAGTAGAAGACTAAAAACAAACATATATATCTTGCATTGCAAATGACAGGAAACAAAGGCAACCAAAAAGAAATAGAAAAAACAAAACTGAGAACATAAAACAAAGTGACAGAATTAAAGCTATACATAACAGTGATAACAGTGAAGGAAATTTCTTTAAACTATTCTGTTTATTCAGAAACAAATATTGTCAGGAAGAATTACAAAACTACATCAAATTTTAAAACACCTACAAAAATGACATAGAAACATTTCAAATCAAAGAATGGGTAAAAGTTTATTGTGCATGAAAAAACAGAAAGCAATTGACCAGGGAGATGCTATTAGCAAACAAGGAAAAATTTAAAGCAAGAAGCATTAGCCAAAATGAATTGGATCATATTACAATTGTAAAATTGTCACTCAGTGTTGCAAGCCAAATAGTTTTAAATTCTTGCGCATTGCTTAATGTAGCATCAAAGTGTACCCAATAAAAGCCAAGAAGTAGAAAAATAATGAAAAGTTACACCCATAAAATATGTGAAAAAAGGTATGTATTGTATTGTAAATACATTCATATTTGTATTAATATGCATTAAAGCTTTTAGAGGGCTTATCACTTTACTATAAATATCCATGTTATATGCGGGGGAAAAGTTACCCTTACTTGGCTGAAAAGACTCACTAATTCTAAAATGTGAAAATTATGTTGGCCATATTTTTGATAATTAAAAACTAGGAATCATTTATGATGTTTATACTGAAATTTTTAAATGAAATTTTGAATAACAATAAAAAGTTAAAGATGAGCAAAATATTATGACAGATTTTGCCAATAGTTTAATAAGTAAAAGGTTTGATTTTTGATGCAAAATAGTGTAAAGAAATGAATTAAGCATAATGCTCAAAAAGATTGTCTAAAGAAACACTAGGGAAAGTATGAATAATGAAATAATTCAGATAAAGGTGAAACAAAGCAAAAAGTCTGTAAAAAGGAAAATAGTGAGGTTGTCTTAAAAATCCAAAAATTTATTCTGAAGACATTAATAACCAAAACCAAAACAAAAAAAAATTCAGTGCCTTTCTTCCCTTCCACTCCAACTTCAAGTCATTTGTCTCTGCATTTGCAAAGAGGCCACTGGCAACCATAGACAAATAATACAGCTTATGTGCAGTTTATATGAGGCTTTCCTGTGCTTTTTGTAGAAATAGATGGTCCAAGGTTTCTATTCCTTACAACCAGGCAAGTGATAGAAAATTAGCATCAGGCAGCAAATCATGAAATGAAATTGTACTTCAAAAACCGGTGAACTCCCAAAGGATGAAAATTCATCATCAGACTTGCACGACTTTGCCAGGTCATTCTGAAACCCAAAAGAAAAGAAAGAGCTGAAGGAGCACTTTGAGTCTCACTGCCCTTGAGGGAAAGAGAATGCAGAGCGTGGGCAGCAGAAATCAGAGGATCTGCAGCACGGGCCTGGAGACTTTGCTGCGCCGGCACCACGAATGCATGGCATTCCACTGCACCAGCTGCTATTTCCTGAGATATCCTAGTCCTTAAAGGCACTCCTATCACTCGACCCCACCAGCAGTGAACCAGAAGAGAAAAAACACAGCCATTGAAAGGTGTCCAGAGTACAGAGGGAGGAAAACAGCAGATATCAATCAGAATATATGCTCAAAATAATAGAAATACTCTGGGTACACATGTAAAACTTAAAAAGATAAAAGTGATTAATAAAATAAATTGGGACACCCTTTGCACACACATACACACTTTTCTGATACAGAAACCAAAGCCAAAACAATATTTATAACTGTATAAGTTAGAAATGTAATCGGCTGAAATGAATAGAATATTTGGTTTACAGTGGTTTAACAAAAAAGGATTTTTTTTTTTACATAATGAAAAGTCGTGAATTAGATAAACAAAGAATGGTGCAGTGATTATGGAATATCATAAATGTCACCAGCTTATCCTTTTTGTCTGACCCATACTCTTTAATTTATAACTTTTGTCTTCACTGTCTTAACATAATTCCTGCACTAATAAGCAAGCATCCCATCATCCATTGTCAGCTGGGTACAAGATAGGAAGGCCAAAGAATGAAAGGAGCATGGCAGATAAGTTTGACCCTCTTTTAAAAAGTTCCTGGACACCTCCCAAATCTAGCAATCTCTACTTCAAGTGTATTGGCTAGAGCTGAGCTCTTTGACCATCACCAAATGCAAGAGTATCTAGGAAGGTGAACATTTTAGTTGGCTCTATTACCAAATTATATGAGATATTTATTCTGTAAGAAAGGAGAAAATATGCATTGAATGAGCCCTTAGAATTTTCTGTCACATTAATTACTAAATTCAGAAGACGAATTGAAGAACAGAATGACCACTATTAAAAGCCAAGTGAGTGGCCAGAAAATCGGATAAAAGGCATATTTGAATACACAGAAGAAATATGCAAAGAAATAAAAATTGAAATCATGAGGCCAAACATGAGATTCTGAGGCTATATTGTGAATCATAGTAATACATGAAAGAAAGGCAATAAAAAACTTTTAAGGGAGGAATATTTTCATGAGCTGAAGAAATAAAATTTTGCATATTGAAACCATTCACCTATTTCTAGGCAGAACAAAGGGATAAATATATAAATCTAGCATATCTAGGGAATATTTTGAGCTCAGGCAAAGGGGACAAGCAATCTACAATAGTAAAAACACATTAGTATTCAATACAATGAGAAACTGCTTTGACAAAAACAGAACAAAATAAGATAACTTCTTAAAATTATATAAGTAAATCTTGATAATGCCTGATTCAAAGAGAATATCATATATTAGTGATAACAAAGATTAGTGTTGATTGAAAAAAAATCAGGATGGAGAAAAAAAAAATCTGTTCTTGGAAGAAAATGCTTAACACCAGAAGCCTTCATTGTAAAAATAAAATACATAAGTAGGCATCTTAAGAAATTAGAAAATGAACCACAGAAATAAAGTTTAAAAAGTAGAGAGAGTGACTAGAAATAAAAGTTGAACTTATTAATACAGAATTCATTATATATACAATAAATAGCTTTTCCTACTTCAAAAGTAACCACCTAGAAGAAAAGATAAATAAAACATCTGTAAAATGGTGCTGATTTCATGTTGCCTTATCAATAAGGCAATAATGAAATTATGGTACATAATAAATATTATTTAGCCAATAAAGTAATTAATTTGAGCTATATGATATATAACTCTGTAGATGTGTATATGTATTTCTCACACACACATAGTATTATTCTGATAATTTTAAAAAGTAGCTGAATTGTTTTCATTTTCTTTGTGAGACATTGGTCAAAGTAGATAACAGAATAGGAGAGAGACACACAAGTACAAAAAGGGAATGGAAAATTATATGTATAGGATCACATTTGCATTTGTGTCAAATTGTATTTGTAAGTAAATGTTTAAATGTATTAAATTATTTATTTTTAAAAATATAGCAACATTTTTAAAGGAGATATGTAAATTAAATATGAAAAGCTTAATAATATATAAGAGGAAATTTTTTTAAAAAACCACTACATAATTTCATGTAAATAACTTATTATATCTAGGCAAAATTAGTCATTTCCTGAGGAAAATCTATTTTATCTGGAAAGGAACAGTAAACCTGAATATAAAGAAATTAAATTGGTATTGAAATTATATTTATATAGCAATATAGTTACATGATGTTTATCTTAGATATGTATAAAACAGTCACTCTATCTTCCAGCAGTAACGTTAGGATACTTTAACCTCTTGAGGAGAAGATACTATATAAACTCTTGCACAACATGGAGAACTGAAGATAGCTATCCAATTTATTTTATGAAATTGACACCAAAACCCAAGAAATATAACACAGAAAATCTTCAAGTAAACAACAATTTTTATAGTTCTGCTCTAGGTTGAAAGATTAGTAGGAAAAAAGAACTTTTCCGAGCAAATAATAAATGGTAAATATGAGGCTATTAACATAATGGCAATTGTTTGTATTAATACATTTTAAAAAGAGTTATGGGATGTCAATGCCATTATTTCATTAACCGCTAGCAGCAGAAATCCTTTTAGGGGCAAAACTGCTTTTACTAAGTGATATTTTTGCTGGAAAGTGACTCTTCCAGTGTAGCAGGACGAGCCACAGACAAAACTCACCGAGTTAAAGAAGGAAGGGGTTAATTCGACCGGGGGCATTGGCAAGACTCCTGTCTCAAGAGCTGAGCTCCCTGAGTGAGCAATTCTTGGCCCTTTTAAGGGCTCACAACTCTAAGGGTGTGCACGCAAGAGGGTCATGATTGATTGAGCAAGCAGAGGGTACATGACTGGGGGCTGCATGCACCGGTAATTACATTGAAACAAACAGGATAGGGATTTTCACAGTGCTTTTCTATATAATGTCTGTAATCTACAGATAACATAACCAATTAGGTCAGGGGTCGATCTTTAACTACCAGGCTTAGGTCAGGCAGGCCCAGGCCTGGTTTGGGTCTGGTTCCTTGGTTTCGGGTCTGCTTCCTAGGCGCCGGGCTACCTCTCTTTTGTTTTGCTTTTCTTTTCTTTTCTGAGTATAAAACAATATAAAACAATATGAGAGGGTCTGTCTCTCTTCTCTCATTTCCCCCCTTTGAGACTCTCACTTTTTATTAGTGGGAGTTCTCACTCTTATTTTTGCTACTTACGTCTTTCTGTGCAATAGATTGATAATGATTCATATAGTACACTTGTGCTGATACATAACATAAAGTGACATTGAGAGACTGGGCTATATGCTTGGCTAATTGCAAAAACTAATTTCTTGTTTTTCCTGGAATTTCTGGTACTGGCATATTCAGTTCATCATAGAAGGTTTGAAATACTGGCTCAGGAGAGCATTTATAAACTTTTTCTCAAACCACGATATTTACTTGAAGATCCAGTCCAGCTCCATCAATTTTTAGGGTTATATGTTCTCTTTTTTCTAGCGAGGATTAAGGGGGTTGGTTATTACTAGTTCTAAGGGGTTACACTGACCACTGGTATAGGAAGGGCCACTTTTCCCTTGCTGAAGGTGGACAGGATTTTTTTCATTTTTTCTTTTTCAATTTAAAGAACCGCATCTTATTCTATGCCGATTGCTATTGATACTGGCACAAGCATTAAATTTTAGGGTTATATGCTTGGGGACCCTTCTTTCTTCTGTTCTGGCTATTTTACTTGTGTTGCCTAGAAAAGGACCAGTCCTTAATTTTATTTTAAAAAAACTGTGATCATGGGAGGCTTAAAATGGGTCATAACATGCATCAGGTTTGTTATTTCCTGGGCTACATACCTTGGATAGAATAACATTATACAAACAAGGTTTTTTTAGAGTTCTAGTATCCTTATAATAACTTAAAAATAATAGGACCATAGCTACCTTTTGTCCTACGTCAGTGACTTCATGTATACACTGGGAACAGCCCTCAGTCTGAGGAATGTCAGTTGAAGTCCTTACTGTGCAAGACCAAATTTTAAGGAAAATGAGTCCTGCGGTGAGTTTTCTCATGCTTCGGCCATGCATGGGCCAGTCGGCTTCCGGGTGTGACTGGAGCAGGGCTTGTTGTCTTTTTCAGAGTCATTTTGCAGGCGAAGCTGCTTCCATCCATGTACACCTCCCAGTCTACTGAAGTTTAAGGATGGTCTCGGAGGTTGGGCCTACTAGAATAAGCTGAGTCTAGTACTTCTACACAGTTATGTTTAACTGGGCTCTCTGATACCAGGAGCAAGGTGGCGGGGTTTAGGGTGTTACAGACTTCAATGGTTATGCGGGGATTTTCACAGAGCAAGCTTCGGTATCTAGTTAGTCTAGCATTCATTAGCTAATGATGTCCTTTGGTATTTATTAAAGTCACCACAGCATGGGGGGGACTTTAGGTTTTGCCTAAGGATTAGCTTATCTGCTTCTTGTGCTAACAGAGCCGTTGCTGCCAGGGCCCTTAGACATGGGGACTAGCCTTTGGAAACCCGGTCTAGTTGTTTTGAGAGATAGGCCACTGGCTTTGGCCAGGGCCCTACAGTCCGGGTTAAAACTCCAACTGACTTTTTTTTTTTTTTTTTTTGACACATAGAGTGTAAAAAGTTTTGTCAGATCAGGTAGCCCCAGGGCTGGGGCCGACCTGAGTTTTTCTTTTAACTCATGAAAAGCTTGTTGCTGTTGGTTGTAATAGATGTAGTTTATTTAATTTACATTTTTATTAACTGTCACCTACTAAAATATTGACTTAAATTCTGTAGCTATTTGATTTCCAGCTTTAAATTGATCTGGTATTCCTCGTGGGACTCCAGTTGTGTCTAAATGGACGTGACAGTCGAAAGACCTGTAAGGGGGCTTCTCTGGCTTTATGATGTCTTATTTTTCCTCCTTGTGGTTGATGAAATGCCAGGGTAAAAGGGATAGCCAATTAGACTAACGTGTAAGTGCCACTCCAGTTATTTGGCAGAGTGCCCAGTAAAGGTCTGCCACAATACCACCACACATCCACTTGGAGATGAACAAGGGCTGACTGATTGATAAGCTCTTGAAAATTCTTAAGCTCATCGCATCCCTTCAGGTCTCCAAGGAATGCTAAGTTTCCTCCTTGTCATGAGAAACACGGAGTGAACTTAGTATTGGGAGACAGAGGCTGGATGGCCCTCGGGGGCTGACCCACAGGGACTTCGGGATATAGCAGAGAGAGCTTGGCATGACTTACTACTCCAGGCTATAGAATCCCAAAAAGAGCTATCATGCAGCCTACGCGTGGTCAACTGGAGGACCACCTTAGTGGAAACGGGACAATATAGGCCTCTGGCCTGCCATGTGCACAAGCATAATAATTGCTTTTGTTCAGTGTGCAGATGGAATATTTGATCCATTTCAACCAGGCATTTGCATCTTGGTATGCTATCTTAATTGCCAAAGTTTGTTTTAAGTCTTTAACTTCTATGATCCTCTAGTAAAATGAATGTTTCCTTTAGGACCTATTTTTATTAGTTTTTAGACCAAAGAAAGCTAAACACCATTTTATATTTAATAATGCTTCTTGTATGATTTTTATACCAGATAAGCTAAATTTTACCTTTATATTAATGTTTTATTAATGTTAAACTTAATTTTAATAAAACCTTGTAGACATATTTATCCAATTTTTCATGTTTGACCATAGGGTAAGTTTTTATAGACTCTTTTTAACCTTTTATAATTTTTGTTAAAGAGCAGGTTGGTGCTTTAAGAAAAACCTGTTGTGTTTTTACTTTAATGTCCAGTTCACAGAAAAACTGGATGATACCTTTTTAACTTTAGCTAATATGTTTACACACAAAATTTTCTTTACAATTAACGTTTTAAAACTTGCTTAAACCTTCAACACAATAATTTTTTTAACTTTTTAATGTAGGTAAAAATGTATATTCTTATGCCTCCTTATAATCCTTTTACCAAAGGTATGTTTTGCTTTTCTTATACACCTTGCACATAAACTGTTTTTTTTCAATAGTTTTACATTCAGGAGGCCTAGTTACTTTTAAATTATACAACATTTTTTGCATAAATTATTTTTTATATAAATTATTTTTTATATAAATTATTTTTTATAACATTTTTCTCTTTTATGACTTTCACAGACAATTCTTCGACATGCCTCAGCTTTCTGACTTATTACAAATATTTCTTTCTTTAAACAACCAGTTAATTTATTTCAGGACAAGAATTTACCATATAATACTCTTTTTATATAAATTCCACCCCCCTACTTTTTTTTCCTCCTTAGGATACTTCTGAACTAGTGAGGTGTGCTCACAATGACGTTTCCTCTAAAAGTTACTTTTTTAACCTTTTTGTTTGTTTGTTTGTTAGCAAAGCAGTTGCTGCTACAGATTGAATCATTTGGGCCATCCGCAGGTTACTGGGTTAAGGATTTTTCATAGGAAGGCCTCAGTGCTTTCAGGATACGCCCTTGTTTACACTGACAACAAAGTGGTATTGGAGTGTTACAGGGTTACGGAGAATACCTTCAATTATCAATCATAGGTTTTAAATTTACCTTGGCTTTTAAAGGAATAGGGTACACTTTTTTTTTAACTACTTGTATCTCTCTCTTTTTCTCTTTCTTTTTCTCTTTGACTTTGTCTCTCTCTCTTTGACTTTCCTTTTGCCTCTGTCTCTTCTCTCTCTCTGCCTCTCTCTTTCTCTCTCTCCTTGACTCCCTCTTTGTCTGTCTCTTCCTCTCTCTCTTTGCCTCTTTTCCTCTCTGTCTCTTTCCTTTCTCTCTTTCTGCTTGTCTTTCCTTGCCTCTGCCAGCCGCTTATGCTGCTGTTCTCTCAACTACTGTGTGTTAGGGGCAGGGGGTCTAAAACCAGCTGTAACCAAGTGTCAGGCCAGGGAACTGGTCTGGGTTCCCTGGCTTACAGGTTACCTTGTGCCATACCTTTGAAACAAGGGACCTGTCCAGGCTTCCTTCTAATGGCCAACCTACCTCTAATGCTGGCCAGTCTATCTTACACAAAGTTTTAAGTTTTCCTACTGTCATAGTACTCCATAGTCTCCATTAAATTCTTTTTTGAAGTTTCTCAACATAGTTCCTAGTACGGTGGGCTTATTTGTGCCTGACCTATGCTTCTTCAAGACAAAACACCACGTTCATACCACATGCACACCACAAAACAAAGAATGGTTAAAAAGGGCACACACACTTTTGCAGTTTGCACCAAACTAAAATCAAAACCAAAATCAGAGTATCCAGAAATCCAAGCGAGGTCAAAACCAAAACCAAAGTATCTAGCAATCCAAGTCAAGTCAAAAACAAAAACCAAAGTGCCAATACAGGCACGCCATGGGTGATCAGGCCACGCTTCCACTCAAACGGAGTAGGCAAGTTCCCAAGACCAATTCTATCAAGCAATTCAAACCAAGTCAAAACCAAAACCAAAGTGCCAATAAAGGCACGCTATGGGTGATCAGGCCACTCTTCCACTCAAACGGAGTGAGCAAGTTTCAAAGACTAGTCTTACCAAGTTTTAGATGTCCAGACTCCAAGTGCCCGTTCCTTCCTGGTGTTCAGCCACTGCGTTGATCCTCCATGGGGGCCTGCCACACACTGCTCTGGCAAGGTGTCCCACCGGGGCAAATGCCTACCCGGGAGCGCTCTCAGGATCCGGGTCGCTCAGGCTGGTTGGAGTCCCCCATGGGGATGTTCCACAGTGCAGGCTAAAGCCTCCTAAGGAGCTACCTCGACTGTCCATTAATTACCTCGCTTCCCGGTCAGGGAATCAAGAAATGTAGCAGGACGAGCCGCAGACAAAACTCCTCAGACACCGAGTTAAAGAAGGAAGGGGTTTATTTGGCCGGGGGCATCGGCAAGACTCCTGTCTCAAGAGCCGAGCTCCCTGAGTGAGCAATTCCTGTCCCTTTTAAGGGCTCACAGCTCTAAGGGGGTGCGCACAAGAGGGTCATGATTGATTGAGCAAGCATAAAAATTCTAAAAGATAACCTAGGATAAACTCTTCTGGACATTGACCTAGGCAAAGAATTCATTACTAAGACCCCCAAAGCAGATGCAAATAAAATAAAAATAAATAAATGGGACCTAATTAAACTAAAAAGTTTCTCTAACAAAAGAAACAATCATCAGAGTAAACAGATAACCCACAGAATGGGAGAAAATATTTGCAAAATATACATCTAACAAAGGAATAATATCCTCAGAATCTATAAGGATTGCAAACAAATCAGCAAGAAAAAAACAAGAATCCCAACCAAAATAGGGCAAATGACATAAATATAATTTCTCAAAAGAAAATATAAAAATGGCCAAAAAATATGAAAAAAAAGCTCAACATCACTAATCATCAGGGAAATGCAAATTATAACCACATTGAGATAACACTTATTCCTGAAAGACTGTCCGTTATTAAAAAGTAACAGAACAATAGATGCTGGCATGGATGTGGTGAAAAGGCAGTGTTTATATCCTGATGGTGGGAATGTACATTAATACAGCCTTCATGAAAAATAGTATGGAGATTTCTTAAAGAACTGAAAGTTTGATCTGTAATTCAACACAGCAATCCCACTACTAGGTACCTACCCATAGAAAAAGAATTGATTATATAAAAAGACACCTGCATGCATATATTTACTGTGGCACACTTTACAGTTGCAAATATATGGAACCCATCTATGTGCTCATGAACCAATGAGTGAATAAAGAAAATGTGGTATATATACACCATGGAATACTATTCAGCCATAAAAAAGAACAAAATAATGTATTTTGCAGCAACTTGAATGGAGTTGGAGACCATTATTCTAGGTAAGGTACCTCAGGAAGGGAAAACAGAATACCATATGTTCTCGTTTATAAGTGAGAACTAAGCTACAAAAACACAAAGGCATGTAGAGTGATATAATGGACTTTGGGGACTCGGAAGGGGAAGGATGGGAGGGTGATGAGGGATAAAAATCTACCTATCAGGAACAATGTACACTACTTAGGTGACGGGTGCACTAAAACCTCAGACTCCTACCAGTTTGCAATTCATTTATGTAACTAAAAACCATTTGCATCCCAATAGTTATTGAAATAAATATTTAAAAAATAGAAATGTACACTTAAGCTTTGTGATTCAATAATTTATCTCTTTGGTGTGCATGAGCCCAGGAGTGGACATGAATAAGGCTACGTTTGAAGTACAGTATTTGATTGAGAGTAGCTGGTGTCAAGCCCATAACTTGGCAAACATGACATATAAATATGGAAAATACAGTATGCTAGAGACACACAATGAGATACTATTGTATTGAGGAGTACTGTGACGCTTTTAATATGTTAAGGTTACGACAAACAAGGAAAGGCTGAGAAATGGTCACAGATTGGAGGAAACTAAAAAGACATGACAACTAAATGATATATGATATTCTGGATTAAATCCTAGAATAGGAGAACATTGGTGAAAAATATGGTGAAACTCACATAAAAGCTATGATTTAGTAATAGTATTATACCAATTTTTAATTTCTTAGCTTTGACAAACACCCAATGATTATGTAAGATGTTAACATTAAAGGAAGCTGGAAGAGGACTGCAATAAGAACATGGAGAATCTTAGGAAGAAAAGTTCAATGAACATCACTATGTTGTTGCTCTTTACCTAGATTTACCAAGTAATATAATTCCACATTTACCACATTTGTTCTCTCTCTCTCTCTCTCCCTCTCTGAATTTCCTTCTCTCTCTCCCTCCCTTCCTTCCCCTTTCTCTCTCTCTTTCTTTCATTATTTTCTCTAATTCTTTTATTTTATTTTTTTATTGTACTTTAAGTTCTAGGGTACATGTGCACAATGTGCAGGTTAGTTACATATGTATACATGTGCCATGTTGGTGTGCTGCACCCATTAACTCATCATTTGTTAGGTATATCTCCTAATGCTATCCCTCCCCCGTTCCCCAACCCCATGACAGGCCCCAGTGTGTGATGTTCCCCTTCCTGTGCACATTGAACTAACCTGCACCTATGAGTGAGAACATGCTGTGTTTGGTTTTTAGTCCTTGTGATAGTTTTCTGAGAATGATAGTTTCCAACTTCGTCCATGTCTCTAATTCTTTTAAAGCTTCAGGCTTCATTACACATTATCATTAAATACTTCATCACGTATCTTCTAACAATAAAGACGTTCTCCAATATAGCCACAATACTATCATTAAATCTTAGAAAATCAATACTAATTTTATAAAATTACCTAAATATTCAATCCATTTTCAAAGCCTTCACATTTTGTCAATTTTCCCAGTAACGTCTTCTATAGCCGTCTTTTTCCAAACCAGAATCTAGTCTATGTTTGCAAATTGCATTGGGCTATATTAAGTCTCTAAATTCTAATGACCTTATTATATTTAAGAAGTCAGATCAGTTATCTTGGCACATGTCTCATATTTTGGATTTGTCTGATACTTACCTACGAAGAGATCCACATAAATATTTTGGCAAGAATGCTATGTAGGTGATTGTTTTTCCTTATTACACTATATAAGGAAACACTATTGCTGATAAGAATTATGATAATTTAGTTAAATCTTTAACCACTATGTCTTTTCATTTTAAAGAGCAGTAGTGTGAAAATTCAGTCTAGTTTATTTTAAAAAGGCACTACAACTTCAGTTCTCTCTCTCTCTCTCTCCCCCACCCCTGCTTCCCTCCCTCCCTCTCAGATTATTCATTCTGAGGGAATACAAATATCCTATCATGAGGAGCCATTCAAGGGAACTGAAGCTTCTTGCTAATAACAAGAGTGAATTTGAAAGCAGACCCTCCAGCCTAGTCAAACTTCCAAATTCCTGCAGACATGGTCTGTATCTTGCCACAACCTCACAGGTGACATTAGCCAGAACCACCAAATAGGTTGCTTCTGGGTTTCTGGAGCTCAGAACCTGTGTGAAATAGTGTTTGTTATTTTAAGCCACAAGGTTTTATGGTAATTTGCTATGCAGTAATAGAGAAAATACAAGAAGTCATCTCACTGGTCAGTTTCTGAGCTTGGTTATCAGGAGGAGTGTTGTTATTACACAATCAAGGCCATGTATGAGGGTTCTGTAGAGGGACAGAACTAATGGGAGATATATATATATATGAAGGGGAGTTTATTAAGGAATATTGATTCACCAGATCGATCACAAGGTGAAGTTCCACAATAGGCCGTCTGCAAGCTGAAGAGCAAGGAAGACAGTCCCAGTCCCAAAACCTCAAAAGCAGGGAAGCTGACAGTGCAGCCTTCAGTCTGTGGCTAAAGGCCCGAGAGCCCCTGGCAAATCACTGGTGTAAATCCAACAGTCCAAAAGCTGAAGAACTTGGGGTCTGATGATCTGATGTACGAGGGCAGGAAGCATCCAGCACATGAGAAAGATGAAGGCCGGAAGACTCAGCAAGTCTGCTATTTCCACTTTCTTCTGCCTGCTTTATTCTAGCCATACTGGCAGCTGATTAGATGGTGCAAATCCAGATTGAGGATGGGTCTGCCTCTCTCAGTCCAGTGACTCAAATGTTAATCTCCTTTGGCAGCACCCTCACAGACACACCCAGGAACAATGCTTTGCATATTTAAATCCAATCAAGTTGACACTCACTATGAGCCATCACAGGCAGGGATATGCATCTGATATCTGGTCACTCATGTGTGTGTCTCTTGTTACTCCTTTCTCCATTGTGACTGTAAACTGGGACAGACAGCAGCTCCAGCTTGAGATGGGCATAGTCACCAAAGGGTAAGCCTTAAATGGCTTTCGTTCTTCTCACAATTAGTCTATACATGTTAATTTTACTTATCATCACTGCATATTCTAGATCCTGGCCACTTCCCAATCTCTTTGAAGTGTTGGTACATACAGCTGACAACTTCTAATATGGGGATTTAGGAATGAGTGATAATTGAACAATGTTGTGGCTATAACATGAGAGAAACTCTGTAATATGGATTAACATTTTTCTTAAGTTCACATTTTACAGTATCACATTTTAGATCATATAATACCCAGAGTCTCCTATGAAGGTTTATCTTTTACTTTATACCTTAGAAAGCATGTCATTAAGAGTTGGAATCTGTGGCATTGTCTCACTCTGGCCTGGGAAGAAACTTTACTTTCCTAATCATGTTTTCACTAAAATCTACCTGCCTTCAAATGTCACTTTCAACAACAACAACAACGAAATAATGCTGTGCTCCTGTATTTACAATAAGTAGTTTATCTTGCCACATTTTTTAAAATCAGGATGACCAGATGTCATAATTTTTATTTAAGAAATTCAATCACATCTATAGTATTCCATGAGTGGAAACTATTATAAGTCATTTGATAGATCTTGCTTCATATTTTGTTGTAATATATAGTGTGGAAAATTTATCTAAATATCTATGACCTGACATCATAAGGATGTATAAAGAGATGATTTGACTGTTACTCTACATCTGAAATATTATCTTTCTCATATTGGCATCATATATAAATTTAAGTTCTTTCAATTTCAATTATTCCATGATGGCTAAATTTGTAAAACCATAAAAATAAAAATATTTACAAATTATTATGTACTTAGTTTATCTACAGATATGATAGATACTACCTGAATTAATCCTACTCCTAACCACTTCCCCTGAAGTAGATACCATTATCTCTATTTTCAGAGAATTAAATTGAGTTTCAGAGATGTAGACTTTTCACATATTATAAAACAACAAAGAAAAAGTAGAACCAGATTGGAGACCTAGGACTCCTTACTCTGCTTTCTGCTCTAGGCGACTTCTTATAATCAGTGATGAGTCAATTATATTACTAAGGTTGATGAAACTTTCAATAAAAATATCACAATAAAGACAAGATGTCAAACTAATTGTTGAAATTTTAAAATAAGTTATTTTTACTGAACCTAAGTAATGGTTAATTACACCCTGTTTTTAAGAGAGTAAAATGATACTTGATTGTGTGTTCCCTCTCTGATCGCCTATCTCTAACAAGAGATAGATTCCCGACTTTATATTAAGCAATAGATGTTTTCCTGTATGTGTAGTCCTTAAGCCCTATAGAACTATATATATATATATAGAGAGAGAGACATATATATATATGGTTGCTAGAGAAACCTCAGAAATATCAAACTGTCAGAGAAAAAACTGCCTTAATAAATGGGAAATTTCAAAACAAATGATATGGACCTTAGAATAACTTTGTTTATTCAAATACTTTATATTTATTTTCTAAGTTATTAACAATGCTGAAACAATCCAGAATATTTGCAACCTAACACAATAGATGAGTAATATGGTTTATCAGGCTGAAGCAAAATGACCAAATTATAATAAATGTACTCTATAATCACTAACAGGTCTTATATTTTCTTTTCCTGACATCTGTGTAAAGTCATAATAACTCTCCAATTGTCAAGTTGTAATAAAACTGAAGGTCTATTTTCCACTTTGAAATGAAATACTATATGTTAGTACAAGCATCTAGGTTTGAAAAGTATGTCATAGACAATGTGGAGTGCAATAAACATTTTAAAATGTGGTAAATGGTAATAGTTCATAATTTATGCCTACTTTGTGACTTCATATCTAACTGAATTTAAATCAAATTAATTTATTTTCTTTTTTCTTGCCTTGAACTAAATTCTGTTTGACATAAACTAAAGAAGCTATCATCAACTTACGGTGGAGACTGTTGCAATCTCTCTTTGCTTACAACATACTCGAATATAAATTGTGGCTATTGAGTGATTTATTTATTTACTTACTTATCAGAGACAGGGTCTGGCTCTTTCGCCCAGGTTGGTGTGCAGTGATGCGATTGTGGGTCTCTATAACCTTAAACTCCTGAGCTCGGATGATCCTTCCCCTCAGCCTCTCTACTAGGACTACAGGCATGTACTACGTACTACAGGCACGTGGCTAATTTTCTTATTTTTTATGGAAACTGTCTCTTGCTGTGTTACCCTGGCTGGTCTTGAACTCCTGAACACAGGCCATCCCCCTACCTTGGCCTCCCTAAGCGCTAGGATTATAGTTATGAGCCACCATACTCAGCTCAGTATTGAGTGTTTTGAAACCTAAATTTCATTTGTCTTAATGTCATTTTATCTGCTTTATATAATGCCTGTTTTCTGAGGCTTCTTTGGTAATCAAACAAACAAAAAATCCTACTTAGGGCAAATTTTATAAACCACTATTGCAATGGAGAAGTGTTGAATGAATGGTTTTTAACTAGGGAAACATAGCTGAACTTACATTATAAAAATGTAATTTTAGCTGTTGAGTGTTGATTTTCTGATGCATCATATCATTTTAGAAGTTATAGCAATAATCAAGGAAGATATGCTAAGTTGCACAATTAGGGCAAAAGTTAAAATAGAGGTTAAGGAGGTATAAACTTTACTTTTTCGGTCAATAACTAGATAATTGGAGAGTAAGACATAGAAAGAAATCACAAATCTATCTTAAAAAATGTATAGAATTATTTTATATAATATTGATAATTTTTAAAAAATCACATTTTCAGGAAAGAACAATGAGTTTCATTTTGAGAATTGTTAAGTTTGTTGAGATAAGGTGACATCTAATTAGACATTCCAGATATGCAATTTAAGATGCAAGTTTGAATCTAAGGAGAGATGTGGTTGAAAGATACAAATCTCAAAGCCATATAAGCAGATAAATTTTTCAAGAAGAATATATATGTATAGCAAAAACTGACAAAGACATGCTGGGAAATTACAAGTATTTATAGGGATTTTAAGAGGACATTGTTGTCATCAAAATATTTTCTTTCTTGTCGTTGTGTTCATGCAATACAGTTTATTATGACTTATGTGCTTAGTTGCACCAAAGTTTGTAGCACTCCTCTTGACCAGTCCTTTTTGGTCAAATTCTCTTACATTCTTATAAAAGAACTTAATCTTTTAGTTTTCCAGTGTTGGGGCTCAGAAACGAATAACCCCCCAATCAATGACACCTTAAGATGCTGAACCGAAGGAAAAGCCTCAAATTCCCTCTGACCTTCATTCTGGACCACATTTGTCTCTCAATTCTGTCTCTCCCAAAGCACAAGACGAAGCTTTCTCTGCAGTTCTTTTATCTGCCTAATGTCTGGACCCAATAAAAAAGAAAACAATTACCTCCATTCCCTTCGCTGAGTTTTCATTAACTACACTCATATCCCTGTGAGAAGCCTGAAGTCTGTAAACACACCTGGATATATTTTGTCACAAACTATTGTCTGCTCTACATGCCCAACAGATTTCGTCCCAGGCCACTGAATGTTATTCAAGCCCATCGAACCCCCTAAACATTATTACTACCCTGCTAAAATCATCCACACTTCCTCATCTCCCTTCCCTCTAAGAACAATGGTATATAAGCATCTGTACCACACTGGGCATTGGGGTGATTCATGCCCCATGCACATTGATACATGTGTATATCCATCAGTCTGCCTTTTGCCAGTTGATTTTCAGTAAACCTTCAAAGTGCAAAAGGGAAATTTCTCCTTTGTGTCTACACCAATGACATGTGTTCCTAATTAGATACCAGTATATAAAGAAATTTTTAAAATTCATAGTGCCTGAGGCAGATAATGCTAAGATAGAGAAAGGGACAGAGGAAGAAAAAGATGGAGAGAGAGAGACAGAGAAAATTATCAAAGACAAAATGTATTTAAGTCCTAGGAATGAGGAAATATGAGAAAATAACTATGTAGTGTTGATTAAAGATAGTGTACTGCAGTGAAACCTCTATGCTGAATCACCTCCTTCTCTATTCCATTGGCAGAGGGTAACCATAAGCCCACACCTACCTGCAAGAAAAGTATAGTCTAATATTGAACTCGAGGAATAAAGGGTTACATTAGCAGTACCTAATCTCAGCAAGAAACAACAAAACTAGCAAACAGAAAAAATAAGTTTTGTGTTGTACTAATAAGGTAAACATTATTTCAAAATAGCTTTAAAATTATATTTACAGAATTAAATAAGACATGACATGCCTGCAAAAAGAGTTATATGTAGTTGAATATGGTATAAGACATAATATGTACTAGAGATTAGAACAGTAGAAAATTAATATGAATAATTATTGGTTGGACGGAGTGTCATAAAAACAGGCATCTTCAGTTAGACCTCATGCAAAGCTGAGATCTCAACATTTAGAAGCTGCAAGAGTCGGTACATTCCTACCTCTTCTCATGCACTCTTCTTCCAGTCCCAGAGGTTTTATCCTCCAGGTAGCTGATCCCATCTGTTTATATAAGTATTGTCTGTGGACACTGAGTTAATTGGATATCTTCCCCTTCCCTTTATCTTCTTGAAGTTGGGTAAGAGGAACTGTCTGAGCATCATAAATCTCCATCATTTCTTATGCTGTGCGGGATGTTCAGCTTCAAGTAGGCAGTGTATGAGTTGCAATGATTTATAGTTTTAATCTTTTCTATAAATGAGTATAGAGACTATGCAATATGCCCTATTTACAAAGAAAACAACAGAAAAGAAAATAGGTACATGCATATATATGTTTATATATAAATATATATATTAGATAGATACATAATAGCCTTAATAGTTATGAAACCAAAATGTAATTTTATAACACAACTAACATTAAAAATGTCTTTTTAATCCTTTCTTCTAGGTGGTTAGTAAATTGTTATATTAGAATTCATAAATTTTTGTAGATGTGATCATTGGGGGGACATAAAAAATTCACAGTTCCAATGAATTAGAATATAAACATTATCTTGCTGTCTATGACATTAATCCCTAACTTATCTGACAAGCTTTTAATAAAGACCTCTATCTCAGCACATTTTCAAAAATGTTTAACTGAATTATAGAATGGTAGAGGTGAAAGGGACTTTGAAGCTAGTCTGATACGCACCTAAAATGATGGAAATAAAACCCAAGACTCAATTTTTCATTATTTCTATGACTGTCTGTGGCAACACATATTGTGTTGAGATTCAATGTTAAAATAATTTCTGATTGTTTTACATGAATTATTGGTTTAAAAATAAGGTGTTCAGAATATATTTTTCACTATTTTTCAAGACTCAGCATGAACAGCACGCATGTTCATTAGTTTATTGTGATGACTGCATTCATGATTGAATTAAATGGAGATATTTGCTCTACACATTGTAGTGATTTTCAAATTTTTGCAACTATATATTTTTTCTTCCGGAAACACTGCCATCTTTTATTTTCTGTTGTTATTAGAATAATTATTTCAATCCAAAGCACTTACATCAAAGCACTACTTCAATCCACTATGCACTGGAAAACATTACTATTAATCAAGAAAAATGTTTAAAAAGCTATAGCATGGACTCTTTGATACAATTTTTAAGTTTAATATCTCAATTGCTGATTCTTTCCTGGATAGGTGAGAATGTTACATTAGTAAGGTAAGTAGTGATTGTCGTAGGAAAAATTTATCAGTAAAGATCTGCCATAATCTCCATCATCATTATTATCCTCATTATCATTATTATCATGGTTTTTCTTCATTAATAAGTTGCTAGATTGATTTTATATCTAGATTTTAGACCTGACTTTACCTCTTTTTAACCGTATAACCTGATGAGTTACAATATGAGGTCCTCAATTATAAAATGAGAACAACAATAGTACTTATATCATGGAGTTTTTATGTGGATTAGATTATTGAAATTATTATAATTGTTATAAGAGTGTGTATCAACATGCTTGGCACATACTGATTTTATAGTTGTCATAGTGGTACTGATAATTAGCAGAGAAGGTAGACAGGATGGTGGTAATAATACTGGTGTGTTGGTAGTAATACCTCGTGTTTCCCTAATAATAGCCCTGTTGTAGAAATGACGGAAATAGGCCCAAATTTATCAGAACTGATTTTAAATTGTCTCTGTTTCTCCACTTCAAAACAAGAGTGACGGGAATAATGAGAACAAAATAAAATCTTATGAGGTTTTTATGAAAACAAAATATACGAATACACCTAAACTCTAGAACAGTGTCTGACTCATAGTAATTATTCAGTACATAATTTGCTATAATTTTCTATAATATGATGTCTTGTTGTATTAAGTCACTGGACTGGAAAATGATATTGCAGAGGTTTAAATCTATGTCTGTCACCAAAAGTTATACTTTAATCCAATACTATACATCTTTGAAAGTCAGCATGCTCTCGTAGGTATCAATTAAAATAGTGATTAATGACGCTGAATTTATTTCTCCAACACAGAATCAAGAATGTCAAATAAGCTGTTCTAAAAGTGAAATAGCCTTCTAAGATGGGAAAGAGCTGAACATTCTGAGTTAGACACGTGTAATGTTTCACCTAGGCTTCTCTTTAGAGCTGACCTCAGGAGAAAACTGTTTCTACTATTTGTTGTCTCTGCTCCTTTAGTCCTTTGTAAGTCTTTTTAAGGGGCTAATTCCCATGTTACATTCTTTCCTCCTTAAAATAGAGGTTTCTGATACATCGCCCCCACTCTTCTATCTCTTTAATATACTTATTTCCAAGGTCTACTCCTGAGCTTATATCAGCATTAAGTGCAGCCGATAAGAGATGTTGAAGCATAATTTTATTGTCTTGAAGTTCTTTAATGACCTGACCCAGATATCTGATTAAGTACTCCATCCAGACCTCTATTAGAGTACAATGTGCCTGAGTGTGTGTTTTATTCTCTGTTTCTCTGCTTCTCCTGCTTGGGTTTCATTGAGTTTCTTAGACCTAGAATTTTATGTCCTTCTCTAAAATTCAGGAGATTTGGGGATTTTATTATTTTTCTATTTTTTTTCCTGTTCTATTATTTTTCTCCTCTCTTTCTGAGAATCTAATTACATTTATTTAACCTACTCGAGATTGTTCCACAGATGATAAGAGCCTCTGAGATTGTATTGTTTCCTTAGTCTTTCTTCTCTTTGCACTCTTCAGGTTTATTCATTTCCATGGGTCTCTCTTTAAGTATACTGACTCTTTTTTATCTTACTGTGTTTTCTATTAATCCCAATCCAGTGATTTATTTTTCAGTTGTTGTTCCTTTCAGTTCTAGATTTTCCATTTGGTTCTTTTTGTACTTTCAATTTCTATGTTGTAATTCCATACAAGTTCACTCATTATGTTTATATTTTCCTTAAGTTCATTAGCATATTTATTATATCTGCTTTAATATTATAATATTGGCTATTTGTTTTCTTGAGTATATGTCACATTCTTCTGTTTTTTACATGTCTAATAATCTTGATGAGATAATGTTATCTGTGAATGGTATTTTGCAGAGGATCTGGATTTTCTCATTATTTCAAAAAAGTGTTTTCTGTTTTAATGAGGAGTTAACTTCAGTGTCAAACTTGGAACTCATTCTCCTTTGTAGAAGGCAGCATCTGAGATATGTTTCTCTCCACTTTCAGTTGGTACATTCTTGCTGTAACCTCTGAGATCTGGTTTTAATATATGTAATATAATCAGCCAACTATTTGGATAAATTTTTTATACACATATTAAAGCTTATAACTTTCCAAGAACATTCTTCTCCCCACTTCATTAGGCATATTGCTATTTTAACATCCCTGAAGTCTTTTATCTGACATCTCAAGCCAGAAAAGCTGGATTTTTGCCACCCAAATTTTGAGGACTGTAAAGTACCCTGGGGCAATAGACTGAAAAATCACAAATCACACATGCTGCAGTGTATCTTTCAAAACAGGATCTCTTAAAATTTCTGCCTGATTTTGGTCACATTCGAGTGTCTACATACATACTTTTAATAATTCTTTGAATTTTATAATTGTTATATGCAGGAAGATTAGCCTATCCAAGCTATTCCAGAATTACTAGAATGACAAAAACAGATTCTAAATCTTTTGAAATTGAGAATAATTATAATAATCATATGAAATTTTATGAGAAATAAAGTGAGATTATTAATATAATGCTTTTTCTGTACATTTGACACATAGTTAATATTCAAAAAGATATGCTTATTATATTACTAATTTTTCCTGAGGGGGGTCATCAAATATTTTTAGTCATTTATCATGATTGAAAGAGACTTTGTGCCAAGGGAATAAATCCTTCCTTCCTTCCCTCCCTCCCTCCTTCCTTCCTTCCTTCCTTCCTTCCTTCCTTCCTTCCTTCCTTCCTTCCTTCCTTCCTTCCTTCTTCCCTCCCTCCCTCCCTCTCTCCCTCTCTCTCTCTTTCTTTCTTTCTTTCTGCCTGTCTGTCTCGCTCTGTCACCAGGCTAGAGGGCAGTGGTGCGATCTCGGCTCACCACAACCTCCGCCTCCTGGGCTCAACCGTGTCTCCTGTGTCTCCTGCCTGAGCCTACCGAGTAGCTGGGACTACAGGTGCGTGCCACCATGCCCAGCTATTTTTTTATATTTTTAGTAGAGACGGGGTTTCACCATGTTGTCCAGGATAGTCTGCATCTCTTGACTTCGTGATCCATCCCCATCAGCCTCCCACAGTGCTGAGATTACAGGAGTGCACTACCGCGTCTGACCTCCCTGATTCTTATATGTCACTTTTTAGGGAGAAAGATAGTATCTTAGTCCACTTGGACTACTGTAACAAAATACCTTAGACTGGGTGACTTCTAAACAACGGATACTTATTTCTCACAGTTTGGAGGCTGAGAAGTCCAAGATCAAGACCCGAGTGGATTCTGTGTGGTGGGGCCTCACTCTCTGTTTTATAGATGACAGAAGGGCCAAACAAGCTCCCTTAGGCCTGTTTTATAAGGGCAGTAATCTCATCCATGAGGGATATCCCCGATGGCCTAATCACCTCCCAAGAACATCACCTTTTAATACTATTGCATTTGGGTTTAGGTATCAACATATGAATTAGCGGAGGGGCGGAGGGACACAAACATTCACACCACAACAGATAATTTGTAAACAACTAATTGTAATCCAGTTTGATAGTCACCAGAGTAATGCATAGATTTTTTGTGGGAAACAATGGATAAAATACCCAAGTATTTAACTTTCTTTTTTAAAAGGAGAGTCTTCAGGAATAATAAAAAGTTAGTATATCTTTAGTAGAAATACTATCCAGATAAAACTTAAAAAAAATCAAGAGTTATATGGCATAGCAGAACTATAGCATACAGTAGAAAAGATGTTGATCCGAGTTGTAGAACTTGTTAGCATCTATAATTTGTCATCTAACCAACATGAGCTGTTTTCTAACCTGAGAAATATGAATTCCTATAGAATTGAAAAATGTTTATAAAGAACTAACATTCTTGAATCCTTTGAAAAACTTTCGTCACTCTTTTAAAATGTGGTGTGATGGTCATTTCTTTAAAATTATTTTAATATATGCACATGTTAAGTTTATCTTGAGAAATAAATGTTCACATAAAAAAGTTTTCTAATGTTTAAATACATTTTAGAGATTTTTTAAAATCCAAGATGATTTGGACATTGGGATTTCTGACACAACCCTTTTTCAATCTTTTCTGTTTGGGTCAAAATATAAGGCTAAAAAGTTGCCATTAATTTAAATAAACTAATATGCTTTGAAGTCAATATTTAGTAAAGAACATAAGTTAGTAATACATGGATTAAGATATACAGATACATTCATTCATTCATTTTTTAAGTTTAAACTAAAGCAAATACTTTTAGTAACATATAATTAATATGCTTGGAAATTACAACATTGTTTATTTAACTTTTTATTGGAAATACATAGAGTCATATAATATCTGGAGACCCCAAAGTAAGTCTTCTCTCATATAATGTTGTCTTCTTAAAATAAGTCTTCATTTTATATTTCTTTTAATTATAAATATGATATTAACCACTGATTTGATTAATTACACCTACATACAATAATATGTACCAGTTTGGTAAAATAACTTTTTCACATTTTAGATTACAATCAGCATTTGGAAAATTACTGTTGTATCTTCCATTTACTATCCTGTTGAGAAGGAAGTCAGTTGTTTTTCAGTGATGGCCTTCAGAATCCTTCACCATCTTCTTTCTTTGCTTTAGAATATTTTGCTTTTGACCATCACATCTATGGAAATTTTGCCTCTGACTATGTGAAACCTATAAATCAAATGAACATTGGCTGAAAGCATCCATTCTGGCCAGGAAATTGTAGAGAATATCTAAGTAATGTTTTTCAATCCATTTCATTTAAATTTCAGTTCTTAGAATTATATAGATAAGGTATTTAATATATTGAGGTTTTTTTGGAATCAACCCGATGTTACAATAGTGTGAACGATTTGCAAATGCAGATCCACATTGCCAATTGCCTGCTAGAAATGGACATCTAGACATTAACCTGTTTCTTAGAATTACATATACCCACAGCTTACCCTTCGTCCTCATTCAACCCATGCAGGTATATTCATAATTGGTCTGTGGTCCCAGAAGTCAAACTCATCAGCTTTCTCAGAATAACTCTTTATGCTGAAACTCCAGTTTTGTAAAAATTTGAAAAATTCAAGCATCACTGTAAATTTCTTAAGTATGTTTTAATCTATGGGTCTCATCACATATTTCTCTTCATTTTATATGGGCCAATTGGAGACACTACTGATGAGACATGGACAGATCAATGATCTATACTTTTGAATAATAATATTACTTTGTATATAGTGAAGAATCCATCCATTTACTTTCTGGTTAGTATTACCCCTTCATTCTTTACTTCTTCCTTTATGTATGAGTAATTATTTGGCTATGATTCCCCTCCTTCCTATCATCCTTTATTGTTTCGGTTATTTTGATGCGAGTCTTACTTCAAATTTCAAACTATGCACCTCGTTCTTCACATGAACTAGTGTGTGCTGGTCTCCAGAAACTTCAGGCTGACTGATACATGCAGTGTGTATAAGTGCAGGAAAATATTGCTATGATAATTTTTTCTTGTATATTGAGGGCCAAGAGACTTGTCTTCAATGAGAAGTTATATAGAATTTGGTCAGCAGGCCAATACATTATTAGAAGGACTTGCTCATAGGTCAAGTCATTAATTTTCCCACAGATTTTTAGTACACACAATATCTGCCAGAAAAACAGACACCTTATCCACACTAGACAGGAAGAGACAGTTGATATGTCCAGCAATGCCTTACCTGGAAATCCCTTTTGCACAGAGAGGAAGTCATTATTAAAGAGGTCAGTGATGGAGCCAGAAATTCTACTGTGTTTGAACAGATTGGTTAAATGATACCTTGAAGAAGACACTATTGCAAAACAAAAAGTTATGTAGAAATAACATTCTCAGCAAAGCGTGAAACAGACAGTGAATTTATAACCTTAGTTTAGAGCTTTATTTAAAAAAAAAGTTGGGATGAAAGAAACAGCAAAAGATACCTGTCAAAATGATGAATTGAGGGTCTTGAAAATGAGAGTAGAAGAAAAGAAACTTGACAAATATCAAGCAAAATTTAGCACTTCCTATACTTTACTTTAGAGTATCCTCACAAAGCATATGTCTACTGTTCCTGGCTTCATGTGACGTGAAAACAATGGAAGTTTCTTGCTAGCAGACTGCAGAAGAAATCTACATATGACTTTCCATTTGGAGAAAGGATATTTGATGATATACTTTGAACATAGGAATTTATAAGACCAACACACTGACTGCTAAAAAGTACCATGTACAGACTCCTAATTATTTCTCAATTGCTTCCATTCATGCTGTCTTGTATAATCCTTCTAACACCCAACTGGGAAATTCACCTGGTAGATGCAAAGTTCAGTCAGGTCATTCACTACACAGAAACCACCAAGGATCTTATTAGTGTATTCAAGGTACTGTACCTTAAGCCAATTTCTTTTCTGAACACAAGTCCAGAATTTATTTCTACTTGGTTCAACTTATCACCGGGCAACTGTACTCAAATAAATCACTGGTGACTTTGGTCTCAGTATTTCCCAATCAGAAATCGTGATTTGTATTCTACAATTCTTCTTGAAGTTGACATTCTTTGTTTTTGTCTGCTCAACACACACAGTGTACCCTGCATCCTCATTCAACCCAGGCAGGCCTGTTCATTATTGGTCTTTGGTCCCAGAAATGTGTTCATGGGGTATGCATATGACTGAGGCTGGTTCACTCAGAAGCTAAGAGAGGCAAATTTCTTGGCTCCTGAATTATTGAAGTAGATATATTTAAACTGGAGGTGCTGGGAGCCATATTTCTAAACATAATTTAAAAACCATACACAGTAGGAGAGAGAAAGAGAAAAACAGAAGTCAATATCAGATGACAATGCCTTTCATTCTGATCTCCAAAGTATCCCAAGCTGTCATGCTTCCTTTAGCTATTTCTTTAACTTTGTGAACAACTACTGTACATTTCCAATAGATTATTTTGTTTATTTGTGTAAGCTAATTTGAAGAAGTAATTTTTGTCACTTGCAACTTTATATTTTGACTAATAGATTCTTCCTCTCTTATACTGTGTCCTTCTATGGTATCATCCTCTGCTCAGCCTTCTAAAGTAGCAATTTGGAGGTAGTCATCAGGGTCTCTCTGTTTCACATTTGTTAACAAATAGTGACTGTAAACTACTCTTCTGACATCTTAATAACTCAAAATTCTTTCAATTTTATCCATCTTCTCTGTCATGATCACAATAAAGCTATTTCTAGCAGTCATCTGGATGACTCTACCCATCTTCTTTCCAGAATTCTGCTACCAGTTAATTTGCTTCCATGAATACAGGAATTAAAATGCAAATCTCATCATGGATTCCCTGTGTTCAGTGACTTTTAGTGGTCACAAATGTCTGCTAAACCCATATTTTTAAGTCAATCATTTTATAAGTCACTCTGGATGTCCCATAGCTTCCTCAAGTTAAGAATATTTCCAAATTAATTCATTTTTGCTTTACTTTTCAGTTTCTGACTTTGGTTAAAAGCAATTCTAACCACTTAGTTTCCCAATGTAGGAAGTTCTTCTATTATTAAACTCTTCATTTTCTTTCACTTTTCCCCAAAATTACTAAATCTAGGCAAGGCTTGTTAAATCACCGTCTACCATTGCAACTTCTGTCCAAGCCTGTATTAGCTTTGCCTGGACAGTTGCAGAGGCCTCTTCACTTGTCACTCTCTCATGAGCTTCCTTCAATTCTAGTTCTCCTTATACAAGGCTTGATAGGTGACTTATATAATATGATGATATGATTCTGTGATTCCCCTACTCAGTAACCTTCAATGGCTTTTCTCTGCCCACAAACTAAAACCCAGCACCTTTAGCATAAACCTTGATAATCTGATGTTAGATGCCATTCTGACCTAAACCTCTGACATTTTCCCTTTAATATTTTATAATCCAAGGACACCTATTTATTGTATTTTCCTGTGTATTCCATAATATCACAGCTACATGGCTTTGTTCATCTTTATGTAGAACATGCTCCTATTTTTGTCTCTAAACTCTGATATAACCTTCAGTTTCACCTTTTTTGTAAACACTTCATGATGTCCCTGATATATTTGAGGCTCCCTCATTTAAGGTCTTACTGACTTTGTCCTTAGAATCAGTATAAGTACTACCTACTAAATCTCACAGGAACAATAAGATCTCTAAGACAAGAATCTGTCTTTTATCAATGCACACCCAGTTTTCAACAAATGTTCAGTGCAAACTCAATCTTTAGTATTTATGTAATACATTAAGACCACTAACCTCTCAGTTTTACAGAATAAAGAAAATAATATTTACTTCTTTACCAATAGGTTGATGCTGTTCAATAAGCAGGAACGAAATGAAAGACTGGACCAAAGTTCTGCTCCAATCTCAGATATAAGTACTACATTTGATTAAAGTATGTCCTCTGTTTTATTGCTCTTGGAAATGCCAGCACAAGGTAGAAGGCTGTACGAGGCAGAGCAACTTAGGAAGAGGAGGTTTAGCCTCATAATGGCTGTTCAGATTCATAGACAATAATAATACTTGCAGGTACAATTCCTGTCATCTTACGTATCAATTACATATCAAGAATTACACTGAGGTATTGTATATATGTTTTCACTCACTCTTGCAGTAAGCAAGATTTTATTATTTGACCAGATTTTATTATTTTATTTATTATTTGACCAGATTTTATTTCATTTTTATCATAATTATTAATTATAAATATAATTAATTATGATAAAATAATTTATCATAATTATTTATTATTTATTATTTTCAGCTTTTACCAATAAAATAAGTGAGCCTCATGGCACTTGAGTAACCTACTCATAGTTGTATAATAAATGATGGTACTGGGACACAGTCTCAGCTTATCTCAATTTAAATCCATGACTATTATTTTCTACTTATTATATACAAGACTCTAGCCATTGATCTATGTTGTATTTGGTAAGACATGCAGGAAAAAATAGATATTACAGACTTGATGGTGGGGATTGGTGAGAGAGATGAGAATAAAAATATTAGCAAGGTACCCATATGAGTTGTTAATGTAGAACACTAAAATGACATAGATTTGAGTAATTTTCATATTAAAACTCTCAACAAAACAGTGATTATTTTAAACAAGATTATTTTTTCAAGAATCTCAGGTGTATTTTTCTTATTTGATTTTTCTTTATCCTACATGTAATATGTTCACTGCTTCTCTTTTCATTCTATACCACTGAGCCCTTATTGAAAATACTTTGGATTCAAAATACTCCTTTTAAATTGATTGTTATGAAACAATTTAAAATCATTTCTTGTCAGCCAAATGGACAATACAATCTCCCTATCTTTGAGAAAATGGCTTTATGTATCCAAAATAATCTCTAAGTACATAATCAAGGAAAAAAATCACGTTGAAAATGCTGCAGGCTGTATTCATCAAAGCATAGCCAGAGATATTTTCAGTTGATTTTAGCTACTTAATTAATGACTGTTGCATTAGATGAGGATATTTGAAAGCTGCAAGATGTTATCAACTTCGCAGGCCTAGGGAGCAGCTGTAAAGTGCCTTAGGCTTATTTAGAAGAAAAATCTAACTAGCTATGGAACATGAGGAAATTATTCAGCATCTTTGAGCCTCAATTTCTTATAGGGTGATATGAAGGGATAATACTTGATTATCCATCCCCTAGTTTCCTTCTATCTATGTTTCTGTTACCCATGGGAGAATTAGGGAAGAGTCGGCAGCTACTGTCAGGTCTATATACATTACAGAATGAGAAATGGGATATTAAAGATGGAAAATCATACCTTGGTATAACTCCTTTCTTTCTATTTACAAATATATATATTAAATTTTAAAATAATTTTTGAAACTGCTGAACTGAGATATGCTCACCTTTCTAACTACTGTGAAAAATGCCATTTTTGTAGCATTATGATACATAAGATAATATTAACACTAACAACTATAATTTCTTAAGCAGTTGTACTATTTGCCTTACATAGAGTTTCACTGAGAATTTATGAAATTATCCATTAAAACTTGTCATGAATCTATTATGTGCTAGACACTGTATTTCCCATAATCCCCATTAGACAGATGACAGAATGGGAAGTTAAGAACTTCCAAAACTTCAGTTATGAGGTATGGATGAGTTGCAATGATTTCCTATATAGCATAGTTCTGATGGTTAATAATATTATATTGTTCACTGGAAAATTTCTTAAGATCTTATGTTAAGTGTTCTTATAACATATACACACACACGCACACAAAAATACACACAAAGGGACACAAGAAAACTTTTGGAGGTGATGGTTATGGCGATGCTTCATGGATGTATTCATATGTCCAAACTCATCAAATTTGCATACGTTAAATACATGTAGTGTTTTATATATCAATTATACCTCAAAAGAGCTGTTCATAAAACAAGTCACTAAGACAAAGACTCAGGCTTAATTGTAGGGTTATAGAAAGCTTCCTTTCTCCCCATACCCAACTACAGCATCAGTGTAAGACTGGATTACAGCTGAAAGAACTGCAAGATGCACTTTCCACTTGTGAAGGATTTATTTTTCAGAGAAATGCAAAAACAGTTGAATCTAATGGATATTTATAGAATACTTCATCCCAAAACAGCAAAATATACATTCTATCTTCTTCTAAAAGATGGTTTGACAATTTATTAAAAACATAATGTACTCTTATTATACAATTCAGCAATGACATACCTTGGTATCTACCCAAAGGAGTTGAGAATTTATGTTCACACCAAAACCTGTAAGCAGAATATCTATAGCAGCTTTATTCACAATTGCCCAAACTTGGAAGTAATCAAGATTTCCTTCAGTAAGTGAATGGATAACCTGTGAGACATCCAGACAATGAACATCTATAAGACTGAAGGCAAAAGCAAAATTTTGTTTGCCACGGGAGTACAACCTATCAATTCTGATCCTACTGTACATATATACTAGATTAGAACTATTGAGTAAATGTATGGCACATAGTAGGATCTACACTTCTCATTGTTGGAGTGAGAGTTTTGAGTATGTGACAAGGAGGAAACTATATGGATTGATATGATTATGGATTAAACGTCAGTATGAGCTCATGCTTAGCTAAATATAGATTCATATAGTTACGTATAGAAATAGTTTTATATATATAGTTATACATAACTATATATTAGTTATATATAACTGTTTATATATGTAACTATCTGATATATATTATTGGTTATATGTAATATATAATATACATATATATATAACATATGTATATAGTTGGTTAAATACATGACACAGGTTAGTATGAATGCACATATTTTTACCCTGTCAGCTAGAAGGGTCCAAAAGAAACAACACCTAGCAGCAGTGAGCATGCTTAGCACCCAGATATTGGTTTCTAATCCTATTATCCAATAAAGGAACCAAGCTTCTTGGAATAAAAGAAGAAAGAAGGCGAGGAAGGAAAGGAGGAGAGGAGAAAGGGAAAAAAAAGGAGAGAGAGAGAAAGAAAGAGAGCCAGAAGGAAAGAGAGACAGAGGGAAGGAAGGAAGCAAGAAAGGAACGAAGGAATGAACCAACAAATTGACACACCAAGCGTCACAAAGCTTGAAGGACCTAACAATAGCCTTTTCGGGTTCCACTCATCCTGATCAGCAATGGCAGAAATAAGACTCATAAGACATGTTGAAAAGCCAGTTTACAGGTAGATCCAAGTATTTTAATTCTGCGTAAGATGTCTAAGGAGGAGTAAGGGTGACCTGGCAGGCTAGAGTGCTCTGGCTTAGCAGGTGAAAGCAAGCCGAGCTCAGACTCCTAAGGATGAATAAAAGCATCAGATATCTGCTTTCCACTCGTCACACTTGATCGAGATGACTCTTCAGGGGTGATGCCTGAATCCTTTCCCATTTGTTCTCTAGGACTACCAACTTTAATGCACTGGTCTATGACCATTTTTCTAATTTGCTGACTTGCTCCTTCTGTAGACAATCTCCCTTGACGCCTTTGCTCATTTTTGGTTTTGTGAGCCTTTCTAGATCTATGTCGTCCTCATAACACACACAATCTTTCTTACCACTCATCAGACTCACTTGTTTTGTGTTTAATGCTTTCAGAGTTCAAATCTTAGACTTAAGGCCATAGCCAAATTTAGGAACCAGGAGTCTTCTACTGGACATTTTTCACATCTCTATGTTTCTACTGGATGTTTCAATATGTAAAAAGGACACTTAGTTTTGGGGTCATGCTTCAGTGGTTTAAAAAACAACATTTTTTTAAAAAGGAAAAGAGTTCAAATACTGTGGAACTAATTCATTGGTCTTATATATTTGGGACCAAGAACAATTTTTTTTCAGTAAAAGAGTCTATAATATTTTGAAATATATTTTACTAATCTTTCTTCTCTATTATAATTAGGCTCTCTAAGGTGACTAGAGGATTTCTGATCACTGAATTTATTGATATTTTGTTAGTTATCATCTTTTTTTTCCCTCTCCACAGCAACTGGCTTTGACAGCATCTATAGGAATTATGGGCTTTGGAAAAAATAACTAGAATAGATGCTTATTTAAGTTACTTGAAAGCGTGTATCCTTGGACATATTACCTAAACTCTCTGAGACTTATTTTCTAACCAAAATAAGGGGGTAATTATAACAATCTCATAATTGTATGTTGAGAATTACGTATATTTTAGATGTGTTTCCCAGGATGAGATTTTTCAGGACAACAACATAATATTCTTAATCAATTTCAATCTGTTAGTAAAGAAAACACTATTGTTCACTTTTTTTTAGGTTTACAGACTAGAAAATAGACAAACAGAATAGAAGTAGAATATATTCAAAGTAACTATAATAGAAGTAAGCAAAGAAAATGTGACTTCTCACTACCTGAGAGGATTTTGAAAGATTTATTTCTGGAAAATGAGTTGGAATATCCAGATAAATATTCTGATGAGTGCATGAAACATTCTGGTGAAAGAAAAGCTTGTAAGAAATAATGATGGAACCATAATAAAGGACCAAATCACAAAGGTCTTGGCATGGGAGAAAATGTGGATCCTTTTCAGCTTAATATTAATATTTACTAAGAAGTAAGCTTAGAAGTTGTACAAAATAATATAGATGCATGTAGCTTTATCACAATTTAAGAACTACTATCAGCCCATTCTTTTGAAAATGTGTATTGCTAATTGACATATACATTGACTGACAACAGCTTTGCTGTCATCTACAAAAAACTTTGCCTGTCAAAAATGATCACATGAACCTTCTTTATCTCCCATCTAACCTAGTGCATATGTTTATCTTGGTATGTGTGTCACTAAATTGTAATAGACTCCACCTAATTCTATGAGCCCCTCTGAGGGGATATTCAATACATGTATGTGTTATCAATATCCCTTGAATAATCATTTTTTAATATTTGCAATTCTCATTTTTGTGCGGGTGACTCCCAAAACTAAAGCTTGCAGCTGATTCCTATTTCTAGGTGCCTGCTACATATGACTACTTAGATGTTCCATGGAGTCCTCACAGTCCACATGATTAAAACAGAACTAATGGGATTTCATCTGAAAATATGTCATTCTAGATATTCTAAAGATCCCTCCTAATTTAGTATAATTAGATCCTAGGTAAATGAAAAAAAAAGCATACCCCTAAAAGCATTTCTCCGTGATTATAAAAGTAAGGAAAACTCTAAGGGATCCCTCCAAAAATACTTAATGAAATGAGACCAATGGGCAGTACATGACACAGTAATAATTGCCTTCTCTTGCTAATTGCAATCATTGGCCTGATCTAAGCAGTCAGGGAAATCTCCAACAAATATATTAAATTAAAATGATCGCAATTATGTGGCATCTGTTGGCAACCAACACAAACAAGGCAAATTTTCTTATAAGACAAGAACCTGCAACTCAGGTTTTCTAGAATTTGACAGATTAACTTCAGCGAAATATAAACTAACAATACAAAACAATATTACTTACTATATTCAAGAGGAAATAAAATACTATGAGTAGAAGTAAGCAGAAATAACAAAAAATTTGGATCACTAAAGATTTCAGATATTGAAATTATCAGATATAGAATACAGAATAACTACATCCAAAATGTATAAAATTAAATAAATAACATTAAAAATGTAAGTGAGAAACTAGATGGGTTCAGATTCCATTTATAGTCATTTTAGTCACTCACTTGCACACACCTTAAGCTTTCTTGTTCTCCTGCCTTTGGAGGAAAAGTTGAATAGATGATTCATAGGAATTTTTTTTAGGGCAGTGAAACTATTATATATGATATTCTAATGGCAGATATATGACACTATATATTTACCACAATCCATAGAACTCTGAAGTAAAATGTTTGAACCTTAGATATGCAATTTTATAAATATTTAGGAGGTCAGGGATTACTGGCATGGAATGCAGACTGTGACAAAAGAATCTGCCTGTATTGCAAACATATTTAGCATTTTACAGAAAGATTTGGAGAAAAGATGCTGAACTAAATAACTTAGGCTAACTAACTGAATAACTAATGAGTGAGTGTGTAAAACTAAAGGCCAAAGTAACTGTGTTCATAGCATTGTAGTTTATAAAGTTGTTTACTGTGGCATTATGAATTAACAATTTTAATATCATTAATCATATATTCTGAAATTGAACAATCACATAAACAGATAACCAGTGGTGTCACCCAGGATTTTCACTGTTGGAGTGGGAGGATTCAAATTAGCAAGGGGAAGAAGTGACTATGGTCCATATAGTGAATTAGAGTTAAAAAGTATTAGTGATTTGCTGCACCTATCAACCCATCATCTAGGTTTTAAACCCCGCATGCATTAGGTATTTGTCCTAATCCTCTCCCTCCCCTTGCCCCCGACTCGCAGACAGGCCCCGGTGTGTGATGTTCCCCTCCCTGTGGCCAGCATGGCACATGTATACCTATGTAACAAACCTGCACATTCTACACATGTATCCCAGAACTTAAAGTTAAAAAAAGAAGAAGGAAAAGGAAAAAAAAGTAATAGTGAATAAAACATACTAATGCATTAGAGTTAAATACATCAGTATAAATGTATGTTTGGCTTCATGTAGATAGGGATGGTTATATATATAGAAAAATTTGTAGATATATGCATATTCATTGGTTAATGCGCACACACACACACACACACACACATTTCCTTGCTCTGGCAGTTCAGAAAGCCAAGAAGCAATGAGGACAACTACAACATAGTTTCTCATATAATTCTTCAATAGAAGGAGTTATGGCTGCTTATAGAAATGGCTGCTTCTAGGACTGGGGCAGGAGATACAGAAGATAGTACTGAGGCATCTTGTAATGCAATAAAATTTGATAAATGTTGAAAAATGAAATCAATTCAACGAAAGTAAGCACAAAAATGGAGGTATAAAAAAAGACACAGGAGTCAAGTAGAAGAGTTTCCAGAGGTCAGAGCTGGAAAACTTTGTGAAAAATATTAAAGCACTATTGGATTATAACTCAATGCAGAAATAAATGTGTAAAATAACTATTGAGACTACATAGAAATATAAGCAAATATTTGAATAAATATAAGCAAATAATTGAATAAATCAATGGGAAAGTGAAGACAAATCTCTTGTAAATATTCCAAATAATTTATGAAATATTCCAAATAATTTATGTAGATATTCCACTTTCAGAAAGCAGAACATACCTCCTCACTTCTTTAACATGGGCTACACATAGTAACTTACTTTCAAAGAGCACAGCATGGAAAGGGGAAGGGAAATAACATTATTTTTAAAAATTTTATTTTTTCTATTGATATATAATATTTGTACCTATTTATGGGGTACATATAATATTTTCTTCCATGAATAGAAAGTGTAATGATCAAGTCAAGGTATTTAGGATATTGATAACCTCATGTATTTACTGACAAATACTGTCTGAGGTAGGTGATCAAGGTCAAAATCAATATTGATATGTAATTTTGATAGAATGTATCCATTATATGATTTGATGAGAATGTCACTTTACCTCTGTGGTCTTCCTCTCAAACACCTGTACCCCAGCCTAATTATGAGGAAAACATCAAACTTATCCCAATAGAAAGACAAAAACAACGGACCAATACTCCTCCAAACTGTCAAGGTCGTCCTAAACAAGGAAAAGCTGATAAATTACCAAAGCCGAGAGCAGCCTAAGGAGACATGCCATCACAACATAATCAGTATATCGGAAGGGATCCTGGAAAAGAAGAAGAAAAAAAAAAAGACATTAGGTAAATACTAAGGACATCTCAATAAAGTATGGACTTCAGGTAGTAATAATGTAGTAATACTGGTTCACTAGTTGTAAAAAAAAATCATCATACTAATATAAGATATTAGTAATAGGGAAAACTGGGTATAGGAGCTCTTATAATATCTTTACAATTTTTCAGTACATTTTACATTGTTCTAAAATAAAGTTTATTTTAAAAAATATTTAGAAACTAAGAAATTCAACATGAAATTTAACATGAAATAATAGTACATTCAATTGCAATAAAGAATGAACAAATATACATTTCGCAAACCTGACAAAATAATCTTAAATACATACATACATGTTTATAATAGAACTACTGATACATGTATATTATATATACATTATTATTATATAGGTACTAAATATAACACTACATATAATGCATATATGGTATCTATCGTATGTGTGGGGTATGTGTATCTATATATATATATATATCAGAAGGAAAATTATATAAAACATGAAAAACATAATTTGCTTAATCACTTATATAGAAAGGAGACAAAATCCTAGTAAAGATATAGAAAATTTAACACAAAGTGTCTGATTTAATGGAAAAATACAGAATGCTGTACATCAAAATTAGGGAAAATTCATTTTAATTAAACACACAAAACACATTTACAAAATGCTTTGTGTTCCTGGCCATAAAGCAATATCTCAAAATGATGGAACATTTTTATAGCTATGTTACACTTTTAAAAAAAATGCGGTTAAATTAGAAATCAGCAAATATGAGATATCCTTGCCCCTAATGAATCTGAAAATTACCAAAAATGTTTCTAACTAAGCTATAGATTATAAGATAAATAACAGTTTTTCTAATGCCTAGTATTGAGTTGACTAATAAACTTATTTGTTTGTTTCATTTTTTTTTCTATTAAGAATATGAGGCTGGAAATTTAAGGGAAATGTAGAGCTTTAATTGGTTATATTAGGACAGAAATAAAATACTGAAAATTAATGAGCCAAGAATACAATTTAAGAATAAATAAAACATGAAACAATAGACATTAGAGTGGAAATCAAAACAAACAAAAGAATGGAAGTTTATCTTTAAAAAAGAGTGAAATAAACAACATTTAGCAAAATAAAATGAGTAAAATGTGGAGACACAAATAAAACCAGAATAGGGATGAAAATGGTAATGGCATTACCATGCCTACAACAGAAATTTTAAAAGCATAATAACAGCATAACTTTAATAAACATGCGTGTGTGTGTGTGTGTATGTGTAAAATTGATGAAAAAATTATTAAATGATACTGGTTAAAGCAGGGTAAGGCAGACTTTATTCAGACTATCACTGTAAGTATAGGTACCGCTACACTTAGGTGGTCTTGCAGTGGTTGTCAGTGGAGGGAAAATTGCTAACATGAAAGATCAGATATAAGGAGGATTCTGGCTAAACCAACCTAATAAAATTCTTGCTAATAAGACAGGGTGATCAGGCCAGGATGATCAGCCGTCACCTAAGGCATGATGGAGAATAAGGAACAATATCAGATCTCAAGGGTGATTAGATATGGAAGGTGGGCAGTTCTTGCTAAACTGACTTTAGCAGAGTTCTTTGCTGAAACTGGATTTTACAAGTGGTTACACAGATGGGGTTAGGAGAAGGTTCAAATGCCTGATTAAAATTTGGCTAAGCAAAAAATCTTTGTGAATATATATATTCACAAAGAAGGGCTCTTTTCAATTAAGTCTGTGAAGCTAATATAATCTTGATAACCAAACCTTGCCAGGGCTTGATTAAGAGGAAAGTTACAGGTAAATTTCTCTCACGAATGAATTTAAAAAGCCCTCAACAAAATCTTATCCGATGAAATCTAGCAATGCATAAAAGAGATTATAATTCATGAGCAAACTGAGATTACTGTGCAAGCAAGGTGGGTTTAACATTAGGAAATCTAGTGATTAAATCTATCATATTACCTGATTAAAAGAGAAGACTAAAAATGTGATTATCTACATAAATGTAGAGAAAAGCATTTGATAATAGAAAATATCCATTAAGATATCTTAACTAGTAGCAAATAGAAAGGAGTTCCTTAACCTTATGGAGATTATGTACCAAAAACCTACAGCAAAGTGGTTGGTAAAGTAAGGGAGGAGGTTGAAATGCTCATAAACTCTGTTTCTCATTCAATATATCAGAAATTCTTGCCATTGTGTTGATCCAAGGGAAAAAATACAACGTAATTAAAAATTTAAAGATTTTAAAGCAAGAAACAAAACCACCAATATTTGCAGAAAAAATTATCTAGAATAAGAAAAACTTCAAAGAAACTGCAAATTGTTACAATTAATACAAACATTTTCCAAGATGACCAGATATAAAACAGATATATAAAATCTGGCAATTTTGTACAGTAGTTACAGAATGCAAAATGTAATTTGTAAAATGTTACAATTTACATAATAAAATGTAGAATTTGTAGAAATATAATCAAAGAAGTATAAGATCTCACTGTAAAGTTGAGAAATAAATATTGAAGGATATTATGAAGATTAAATTAGAGGAAAAATTCAATTTCGACTTCAGTAAAAACCTCTCAATATTATAGACTTTTTTCTGTAAATTTAAGATTTTTAGTGTTAATAAAATCCCATTAATAACCCAATGGTTTCTTTGTTTAAATGAACTTGATGCTTTAAAATTTTATGATAGCAATAAGACACAAAGGGCCAAACCACTTCTGAAGGAAATGAAGAACAGAATGGAAGTATATATTCTGTGTGGTATCAATAATTTTCTAAACTTACAGTAACTAAAACATTTACTCATAATGTGGAAATAATTGGATTGAAAATAGAAAATAGACAAATAAAATAGTTAAGAACACAGGAATATTTTCATTGTAATATGTAAAGTTGATATATAAAAAGCCTGTTTTGCCAATCACTGGGGAAAGATAGGCTTATGAATTCATAATGCTCAGACACATGAAAAACTTTGCAAATGGCTCCTTACCTCATGTCATATGCAATATTAAAATCTAGGTGGATTAGAAAAGTAAACTTATCTATGAATAGGAAAACAAAATATTTTAGAAGAGAATATAGAAAATTATCTTTATGACTTGGGGCTAATGAAGGACTTCTCATTAAAATATTTCAAATGTGCAATCCATAAAGGAATGTATTAAATATAAAAATTTAGTTTATTAACTCAACAAATTTTCCTAAAGCATGCTGTGTGGCAGACATTGTTCTAGAGGGATACATCAGTGAAGAAAACAAAAATCTTGCCTCTATGGAGTTTACTTTCTCATTAGATATCTGCAATAAACATAGCTATCAAAGGATTACTATCTAGATATATAACTATCTTCTAAATGTCAATGTAAAAACAAGCAAACCATCTCACAGAGTGACCAAAGGGCATACACCGTTTTTTTCCAAAGAAGAAGTCATAATACCCAATAAATACATGAATGCATTTCTGACTTAATTGTAATCAAGAAAATAAAAATAAAAACTAAATATGATTGTATTTTATACTAACAAAATTAGCCAAAGTTATTGATCCAGTGGCCATAAATAGATGAATGGATAAAGAAAATGTTATATATATGTATACATATATATAAAACTGATGTTTTTGACATATGTATATGTATGCATGACATAGGTATATATACATATATACACATATATGTATATATACATATATACACATATATGTATATATACATATATACACATATATGTATATATACATATATAACATATGTTTATATAATGTGTTTATGCATATATATGTATGCACATATATGTTTACATATGTGTATATATATATTTAAAAAATGGAACATTATTCAGACTTTAAGAAGTACGAAATTCTGCCATATGCAAGAACATGGATGGACCCTGAGGATTTAAGCTAAGTGAAAGAAGCCAGTTGCAGAAGGACAAATACTGCATGACTCTACATATAGAATGTATCTGAAATAGTCAAACTCAGAGAAACGGAGGGTAAAATGGTGGTTCCCCGGGGTTCAAGGGCTGAGAAACAGCCAGTTATATTTTAAGGGATATACATTTTCCGTTATATAATATGCATAAGTTCTTGATATCTGCCATACAACATTGTGCTTATAGATAACGATATTATCTTTTACACTTAAAGATGTGTTAAGAGGGTAGGGCTCATGCTAAGTGAGAAACTAAGGGTAGGCCTCATGCTAAGTGAAAACAAGGCATTCAAATACAATACATAATAAGACTGTTAATTAAGAAATATTTTGAATGAATTTTTGTGTGTACTACATTATTTTGAGCCACATACCAGCACAAACAGAATAATTAATAGTGCCCGGTAAGCTGGGAAACTCTAGTGACAGCTAACATTTAGCAATATATCAGTTTTCTATCACAGAGAACTAAATAATTTCACTATATCATACAGATTGTAAAATTATGGCTACCTAGCACACTCTAATAATTTATTATAAATCAGAGTACAACATGACAAACATCTCCAACTGTGTATCTTTCTAATACTGATCTTGAAAAGATTCTGGCATCTGTGGGAAGATGTGAATTTACTGTTGTCATAAAGAACCATTTGTAATGCATATTTTGATGTCATGAGACTAATAAAACTGCATCGGACGGGCCATGATTTGTCCCAGGATTGGCACAGCCTCTAAAGGACTGCATATATTACATGAATAGAGCAAATTCTCAGCACTTCAGTTTGAAATGAGGAAAATTAGTGTTTTAATCATAACCAATATGTTATGGCAGGTAGAGTTGGGACACTTATGTTAAGGGTTCTATTAGAGATTACTATTATTTAGAATAGCTTCTATTATTTCCACTGGACAGTTAAGTAAAATGAAGTCAAACAAAACAAAAACAAAATCTTTGGGGATTTACAAAGGCATAGCAGAAGTCTCTGTCTCACTGCTTCCCTTCACAGGCATCATTTCCGCCCCCCACACTAAATGATACTGGACTTTTCTATTTTATTTCAAACGGTTTTAGCTGGGTGACCTATTATCTCAGTACATTCCACAGACTGTGAATCTCAGGGTCTTCAATTCTGTATTCATTCTGCCCATTAGGTGAAATACACATGTTATTTAGTTTTTGTTCAACATGTATTTATTGAATACTAACTATATGAGAATTTTTTTCCCTCAACATTGAATATAAAATGATGGAGAAGACAGGCCAGGTTTGAGACCTCATTGAGCTTATATTCCACAAAGGACAGAGACAGCGAACCTGTTTTGGGGTTGGTAATCACTGTGATGGTGTAGGAAATGTGTTTAATAATCATTTTTTATGGAAGCATCTGCTCTTCCCAACAGATTTACCTGGAGTGTCCATTGGAAAAGCTCTTTCGTTTCAGGCAACAGAATGACAAAATGATGAGTCTTAAATAGTAACTTACTTGTCATATAACAAATGTCAAGCAGTAGCTAACTGTTGGCAATGGTTTAGGGTTTGCATCCCTGTGATACTTTTGTATTTCCTTATGAATAAAAGATGGTGGCTCCAGCTTCAGCCATGACTTACTGTCAAAGCAGGAAGCAAAAGGGAACCGGGCAAGCAGATTTGCACTAAAACCGTGACCAAATGACTTTCTCCTATCTCTATCCACATGAGATCTTGGAAGTGGGTATTTACTTTTACAGCCTCTAAAGTAGAGGCAGACAAGAGAGAAAGGAAATGAGATTTGGAGTTGAGTGAGCTTACCTATGGTGTCTACTATAGATAGAGAAGTTGATTCAGGAGTTTTCCGCATATGTTATTTAAAATTATGGCAATGCAATCCATTAATCTAGATCAGTGCTGTTGAATATAACTTATGATTAAATTGTTCTATATCTGTGCTGTTTAATATGGTAGCCATTGGATACATGTGACTATTGAGCACCTGAAATAAACCTCATGTGACTAAGGAACTGAAATTTTAATTTTTAAAATTTTTAATTTGAACTGCCACATGCAGCAAATGGCTATAATATTGAAGAGAGAAGATCTAGATTGTGCAGGAAAGAAAAGATGGAAAAGAATTAGCTTTTAGAAATTAGGTATTTAAAGGGTCTGTAATTGAGGAAGGGATAGAAAAAAATTAAAGAAAAACATATATACGTACACACCTGAAAATGGACACATGTATGTAAACACACGTACATATATTTATGTGCATTGTAACAAATAATATGAGATTTTATCTGAAAATGAGAAAATTATAAAGATAATTTAATGAGAAGCCATTAGACAGCAATATAGAAATATGTTAGAATTTCCAGGAAATCCTGAAGGACCTTTTGATTTCTGATCAGGATTTTAAAGTAAGATCTACCTTCCTTAATGGTATGATTTTCTCCAAACTATAGTCTGCTTGGTGCAAAGCCATAAATTTTTTTTTTGTCTAGGTTCAAGAATAAGATTTTTCAACCAGATAGATGAGATTAGAGATGGAGTCAAGGAAGTGTTGATTATTATTTAAATAAAATGAAGACAAGAGGTTACTATTGGAAAATGAAAAAGGAAATTGACTGACAGTCTTGGTGAGATTAGGTTTCACGGGTCACACGTTATGAGTTCCCATCCTTCTCCATCTATTGAATCACTCCAAATGTTCAAGGGTAGGTTGCTCCACTGAAACTTTCTCCTTACACTAAAATATTTACTCTCCCGTTTTTGAGTTTCCCTGATACTTGTTTATTACCCGTGGATTAACACATCATCAAACATTTCCACCTCACTTATTTAGAAATATATAATTGTCATTCATTCAGATCCTTAAGCCACAAACCTGAGTACCATTATGGACTTTTTCTCTTCCTTCACCCTTTCCAAAATGTCTTGTCTTTTTCTCAGATTCTTGAAATAACTGTAGCTTCTCTTCTTTCTTCAGCATTACACTGTCTCTATCCATCCTCCACATTTTTCGCAGAGTAATCGAGAACCGCCTATAATTAACTATACATTTACTACAGGCCAGCCACTGCGCTAAAAATGCTTTATAAGTGTTACGTTATCTGTTCCTCAGGACAAATATTTAATTTTTATATTCTAATCCTCACTTTATAGATGAAGAAACAGATCCAGGGATATTAGCCAACTTACCTTAAGATGGCCCTGTAGGAAGGTTTATATTCTCACCTGTATGGTTACAAAGCTTTAACTTTTGGTCAGTACACTACTCTGCCTAGTTAAGTCTTTACTCCTTCACATGCATTGAATTCCTCTTCTGGTTGCCTATAGGCTGACAGTCAAATGTCTTATGAGAAAAAAGGCCCTTCAACATCTGGCTCGATTTTTCATGTCTACCCAGATTTACAACCCTTCCTCCCCACAAACTTCAATCTTGCACTTAGGTATATTCTATTCTTTTTTTTTCTATTTCTCTCTCTCTCTCTCTCTCTCTCTATGTATGTATATATATATATATATATATATATACACACATATACACACACACTTTAAGCTCTAGGGTATATGTGCACAACATGCAGGTTTGTTACATATGTATACATGTGCCATGTTGTCATGCTGCACCCACTAACTCATCATTTACATTAGGTATGTCTCCTAATGCTATCCCTCCCCACTCCTCCCACCCCATGACAGGCCCCAGTGTGTGATGTTCCCCACCCTGTGTCCAAGTGTTCTCAGTGTTCAATTCCCACCTATGAGTGAGAACATGTGGTGTTTGGTTTTCTGTCCTTGCAGTAGTTTGCTAAGAATGGTGGTTTCCAGCTTCATCCATGTCCCTACAAAGGACATGAACTAATCCTTTTTCATGGCTGCATAGTATTCCATGGTGTATATGTGCCACATTTTCTTAATCCAGTCTAACACTGATGGACATTTGGGTTGGTTCCAAGTCTTTGCTATTGTGAATAGTGCTGCAATAAACATATGTCTGCATGTGTCTTTATAGCAGCATGATTTATACTCCTTTGGTTATATACCCAGTAATGGGATGGCTGGGTATTCTGTCCTAACCACATTTAATTACTTGTGTTTTTTCAACTAAACTGTTTACTCTGGTTTATCCCTTTAACAATATGGAATGCCATCCCCATTACTTTCTCATTCTTGCCTACTTAGTGGGATCTTACTCATCTTTTAAAAGTTATATAGGCACTCCCAATAATATAGCAGATCTTTCACATGCATTTATCTGAGCTCATTCTCATGACTACACATAAAATAACAGCAAAATAGAGAAAAGTTAGATTCTCACAGAACAAAGAGTGGCTGCAGAGAAAACAGTGGAGTTCAATACATTTTTGAAGGTGAAATGTTTATGACATAGTAATACCTGCAGAAGCAACCCAAGGGCCTGCAGAGACAGAAGTAATGGACTTACACACAGAACTCTTAAGATGATTGGAACTCTGAGGCACTGAGTAGTTTTAAAAGCTGGAAGATGTTTTTTGATAAGAATAGAAGATAGTTTATCAGCCTTCTTAAAAAGTGATTTGAGAGCCCCCATGTCCTCTCCCTGAACTGACATAATCAGGTGCAAGATTAATTACCTAGCTTATTAAGTTATGTAATCACCCAACTTGTAGCAAATGGCACAGCAGAGGTCAGTGAGAGTCATAAGGACAATAACTGAGAGTAGGGCCATATAGTGAAAGGCAGGGTGTGCAGCTCTCTCTTCTGGACCTAAAACATCAGTAGTCAAGAATGCTTTTCCTGGTAGAATATTAGATTGTTTTTGGAGCAACTGAACCGAGAAAAATCTCCAGATCCAATATTTAGGGATAGACTAGTAGAAAAATACAGATCTTCACCTTATCACCATATAGACAAGGATAGCAGTCAATAGCTCTGTCTACATATGTTGACTCTAAATCAGCTTTTTAGCACTTCACTCTTAACTATGAAGAGAAATACAAAAATAAGCCTATATATAAATAAAGCCTCCACAAGAAAGGAGGAAGAAAACACAGAAGATAAGTACTTATACAAAGCAAAGAAAATATATGGAGCCCAGAATAAAATGTAAATAAATAAAATCTATAAATACTATGCATTGTTAAAAATATGTCATATTCATAAACCAATACAACATTACAAACACCAAAATAATGATGGAACAATGGAAAATCAAGAGAGCATTGTTTAAAATTAAAAATATAAATGGTGAATTTAGAGAAGAAATCATAGAGGAGGTGGAAGATGAAGTGGAGAGATTCTCCCTGGAAGTAAGCTCCCCCACCCCACCCCCACCTCACACACATTTCATTAAAAAAGAAAATGAAAAAGTGGAAGACAAAGAATACCATAATGATCCATCATTCAACTAATAGAAGTTTCAGAAAGATAAACAGAAGCCAAAATTAAGACATATCAATAATTTTCCAAGCTGATCTGTGAAAACACAGACACTGCTGTTGTTGGCATAGACACCACATAGCCTATTGCCAAAACCTCCAGCAGCAGATATGATTTGTTAAAATTGCAACTCCTCCCACTGCTGCTGCAACTGCCACAACAGGATTGAGCTGCCTGGTTCCTGTTTAATTGTGTCAACAGCTCCTAATTCAAAGTCCAAAGCTGATGGATTTTATTTATGGAAACCAGGTCATGTGCATGCCGTTGTTGTAAGGGAGGCCAGGAAATTCTTTATTTGGCCATTTCAGCTTCTATTTAGTGAGTCTGTTTTACAAAGTATGGTATTTCACTTGCATATAAAGGCCTCATATGTCTTCATATGCCAAATAGAATCACAAATGTCAGCTACACAGGGGAACTAATATCAGAAAACAGAGAAGAAAACCCTAGGGTGAAGTCAAAGAAAAAAACCAGAAGACTGGTTGTGTAGAAGGGATCCGGAGTCCAAAGTCCATGCTGGGGTAGGAGGATGGAGAATTCTGGGACATGTGGTGCTAGGCAACAAAGGAATAAACACAGCCTAACAAAAACAACAACCAGAAAATTAACTGATAGTATATTTGAAGAATTCAAGCATTCAGAAGATAGTATTAGTATATGCTTTATAGTTCTTAGGGGCATTTCAAATAATTTAACAATAAGTTAATAAATACAAACTAAACAAAAAAATTAGAATCTAGAATTTTTTTTGTCGAAGGAAAACAAAAAAAGGAAAAAAACATGATTACAGTTTTCAACTTGATTCGTCAGTATTTTCAGACAGAATCATAAAAAGTGGTAACTATATACTGAAAAAAACAAAATGGTGGAAAATGTATTAGCAAGAAGCTTTCAATAGATAATGTCAAAAATCAAAAGCAGATGAAAACAGTATTAACAGAATTTAGAACAATGAAGCCAGAAACAGAGGAAACAATTGAAAGATTTGAAGTCCTTGGGCCGGGCACAGTGGCTCATGCCTGTAATCCCAGCACTTTGGGAGGCTGAGGTGGGTGGATCACGAGGTCAAGAGATCAAGACCATCCTGACCAACGTGGTGAAACCTCATCTCTACTAAAAATGCAAAAATTACCTGGGCATGGTGGCATGGCCTGTAATCCTAGCTACTCAGGAGGCTGAGGCAGGAGAATCGATTGAACCTGGGAGGTGGAGGTTGCAGTGAGCTGAGATTGTGCCACTGCACTCTGGCCTGGCGACAGAGCCAGACTCCATCTAAAAAAAAGAAAAAAAAAGATTTGAAGTCCTCTAGGAAATAAAACTTCAAAGTAGAGATGACAACTGAGGAACTGAAGGACTTTGCTAAAAATGAAAATAGAATTTTAAAAAGAAATTATCACCTCTTCTCATGGGCCCTACCATTGCAAGTTTCATTTTTAATGTCTCCCCTCAGCACTGTATATACATCTTTTTATAGTAGTACTTATTGCGTTGAACTTTGATTATTCATGTGTCTGCTGCCCTTACTACCTGCACAGTCTGTATGCCTAGCTCAGAATATGGTACCTGATGCAGAATAATGCCAGGTAAACTTCTTTTGAAGTGATCTATGCTCAACCCTCTCTATTCTATCCTCTATTTTATTTTGTTTTTAACTTTTTTCATCTTTTACATGTCTTTTAATTTTGCTTCTATTAAAAAAAATCCTTTGTGGTCTTGTGGAAGGATGGTCACAAATGCTAAGAGCTAATTTGAAATCTTTCTTTCCCCTGGGACTACAAATTTTCTCTTGGATCCATCTTCACATTTTAGTCTGTAATATCCTCTGAGCATTTACTACATACCCTCATTTGGATGCAATATTGATAACTTTTCTGCCAGTGTATATGAAAATATTCCATACACTAAAACCTAGGCAAGGAAGGTTTAATTCAAGCATTGATTAGCTTTACATCTCATGGGGAAACCATAAATAATCCCTGAACACTCTGAGCCACCCAGAGAACAATAGATTATTGACAGTTCTGTTAGAGGACTCTGATTACAATCACAGGACAGCAGAATTCCAACTCCATGTCACAATTTCTTTCCAGATTTGTAATTTTAAAATCACTCTTGATCCAGAAAACACAGAATTCTCATGTGGTCCAATAAGTTACAGAATGAATCTATTAAGTTAGATTTCTTGTTGTATGTTAAAACATGCACATCTGTTAAATGCTACACAAAGAAAGTTAGACAGTGAGTTTTAATTAATTTGGCCTTAACCAAATTAATTGTCTATTATTTTAGCTTTAGGCTGTTTCTTGAAAAAAGTCAAATACTTATGTGGAAGAAATACTGCAAGTCATTTTCTCTGAGAACATGGAGTTTGGCTTGACAAGGGCTATTAAAAAGATTTAATGGAATCACCAAAACTTATTTGAAGCTTGCCTAGGAACGTTTTTATACTCAATCTGCACAGCAATATTAATTTTTTAGCACAGATGGAGATTTTATTGGTATTCTACAAAGGAGGGGGGAAAAAACTATAGGACTTTCCAGTTTTCAGCTTGGTGCACAGAAGGTGAAGATTTTGCAAAGGCAGAATAAGAGAAGAAATAAAGCACCCAGTCAAATAAAAATGAAAACAAAAACAAAACAAAAAACAGTTGTGTAATAAAAAAAACACAGGATGTCACTTATGACGAATTTGCTTCCCACTGATGAAGAAGTTAAATTCAGGGTGTGCTCAGAAGGCTGTCATGGGAGGATACTTAATGGCTAGTAAAGGCTACAGTGGTTATTCTCTTTCATATGATTTATTTTCTTGGATTGAAAATATTACCACTGAAATCTGATTTAGATTGAAGTTGTCAGAACTCAAAACCAATTTACTTTGCAATCAAGATTATTTGATGCAGTTGTAAGAATAAGCATATGCTAAAAATAAGAACTCTGATATTCTATCCCAACTTCTGTGCTCATTTTTGCTGATATTTATATAACAAATTAATGTGTGTAATTGACAGTAGCAACAGAGTACCATAAAATTTCAGTATAGCTCAAGAGGTCTGAAGACCAGAGTTTGGGTTACAGCTCTGCCGTGTTGTAACTTTGAGCAAATCTTATTTATTGGTGATTCAGATGTTTCAACTGTATAATAATAAGAAGGTAGGGCCAGGAGTTCTCTGGGCTTTTGTTCAGCTTGAAAACCAAGTGGATCATTAGGCACTGAACCGGTGGAGAGAACTGTTCATTGAGTATCTCCAAATTCAAGGTCCTGTATTATGTATTTCATTAGCTATCAAGCAATATGTGAGCATGTGGTCAGACTATCAGGGTTCCCTATCAATTTTTCACTACTTTATGAGATATATGACTCTAGGCAAGTTACCTAATTCATTTGTCATTTGGTTTTCTCACCTATAAATGGAGATAGTTATAATACCTAATTATTCTATAAAGTGATAATTAGTACCCATCTCATAATGTCATTAGAAAGATTAAATGTCCTAATAAATGTGAGGAGCTTAAAAGCGTGCTTTTACATGAGGCACATTCTCAATAAATATTAGCAATTACACTCACACACACAAACACACACACACACACACACACGTTTGTGTATGTCTTTGAATCTCCAGAGTGAAAAAAATCATTTTTATAGTTGAAAAATAATAGTTTTCTGCAGGTACTTGCATATTTGATTTTTAAAGGAATGATAGAATTAAAATTAGAATATTTCATCAATTATTGCTTAACAAAAACCCAGCGAAATGCCTTAAATACAGTAGATTCTGAGTAGAATGAAGAAATGAATATTTCACATCAAAGACTTTGTATAATACTGGAGCCCATTTAACCAAGGGTGACGAAGGTAAAAATGGATACATTCCAAAGCAGGAAAAGTGTGTCTTTTATGTCTCTTTATAATCTTTAGATAGTAATCTGTTCTTTTTTCTTCTCTTGCAAATCAAATGACTTCATAGAATTTTCAGTTACCTTTAGCCCTCATTGACCTGATATTTACATTTACAGAAATTGCTACTTGTTTTTTGAGGTCTGCACTTTTATGTAATATAGAATATTCGGTTGTTGCTGGAAAGGGGCTGCTATGCACCATTACTAGAAAAGTACTGTAGTGCAGCTATTACTCAAATAAAATTAGGTCAATCTGGGGGTTATAATAAATAGAACAATTCAATATAACTGATAGGCAGTATTGTCTTAATTCCAATCATCACTTTGATCTATCAATAATAAAATTCTTGAAATATTATTGAATGAAAATGTGAGCAGAGCAGCATCACATTGATACAACAGGTATTCTCCTCTCTTTTTCTTGTTGCTAAGTTATGGTTACTATGGCAATAGGAACTAATACTACCAATTTGATTTCCACTAATAGGAAGCCATATTCCACTTACTTGTGAAATCTCATCATTAAAATAAAGCTTTACCAATTTTCTACCACTTTCTAAAAATATATTTAATTGTTAAGTGTCAAAAAAAGACATAACTAAAAATTTAATGTTTATCATATATATATATATATATATAATTTTTTTTGAGACAAGATTTCACTCTGTCACCCAAGCTAAAGTGCAGTGGAGCAATCATGGCTCACTGCAGCCTCTACCTCCTGGGCTCAAGTGATTCTCCCACCTCAGCTGCCAGAGTAGTTGAGACCACAGACATATGCCATCGTGCCTGGCTAATTTAAAATTTTTTTAATATGTGGAGATGGGGTCTTGCTATGTTGCTCAAGCTGTGCTCCAGCAATACTCCCGCCTCAGCCACTCAATGTGCTGAAATAATAGGTGTAAGCCACTGCACTCGCCCTTATAATTGTTGAGAGTATCTGTGTCAGACATTTTACATAGTATTTTTCATTTAATCTTTAATGACAATTGTAGGAGTTATATCTTGTTACTCATCTTTATAGATTAATAAACTAAGACACAAAGGAGTTACATTGTTCAAGTTTATTCATTCAGCAAAAAATAGAGCTTAGATATGAATCTATATATTTTTCATTAAATCCATGCCTTTTTTAAATACAATGCTATTTGAATTAAGCTTTGAAAAAACAAAGAGTTAAGTAAAGTGAAAATAATTATACAATCCAGTTGAATTGGGAAGGCAGGGCTTTGTGGTAGCTCCAGTATATGCAGACATGTGTCACTTAACACAGGGATATGTTCTGAGAAATGCATTATTAAGTGATTTTGTACCTATGTGAACATCATACAGTGTACCTATGCAAACCTTGACGGTGTAGCCTGCTACACACCTAGGCTACATGTTATAGTCTATTGCTTCAAGGCTCCAAACTTATACAGCATGTACAAGCTTGTACACTGTAGCATGTACTGTAGGCAACTATAACACAATTGTAAGTATTGTGCATCTAAATATATTTAAACATAGAAAAGATGAATAAAAAACAGTATTATAATATTATGGGACCACTGTCCTATATTTGTTCTGTTTTTGAACATAACATTGTTGTGTGGTACATGGCTATATTTTAGTTGACTTTATTAGCAACACTTAGCAATCTGGGTATAATCATATTCACAGTAATTTACCAGTGCTTACTATATTGCAAACACTGATTTTAGCAGTTAGCGTTTATATTTTTATTTACCTTTTAAAACAACAACATGAAAAACATGTGATTATTTCCCCCATATTATGGATGAAGATACTGTGCCTCAGTTATTTAAGTTTCCTAGAGTTTTGTAACAAAACAGTGCTTCCATGAATATTTAAATCCAAGTATCTGACTTCAGAGCCTATGGTCTTAGTCTCTACATGACACTCAGTCCACATCAAGAGCAAGGTATTGGGCTGGAATTACAGACTATAAAAATGAGTCAAAATTGGAGTTTTGTCTGATGGGGGCTATAAAAGAGAATTGAGATTACTGCTGATAGAGTGCTTCAGATAATCATACCCACTGGTTTACTTTCCCCAAACATCTTTCACTGAAATAAATAAATTAATGCAACTAATGCATTACTGAGAATTTATACTAGATGCATATCAAGTACCGTTACAAATATTAACTAAATATCCAGGGAGGTAGTGGTAGTACCTTGGCCCTAGGCAGTTGCATGTTCTTAACCACAGTGCTAGGCTACCAATGATGTGTTTTATCCTGAACTCTGAGAAAGAAAATTTTAGTCTGGAGTTGAGTGTAAATGCAAAGCATCTTAGCTGGTATCCTCTATGTGGCTGAGTAAAACATAGGTAACTGGTTAAACTTATCCCAAGGGAAGCTACATAGAGTTGCCCAAGTAAGAAGCAGCTCAACAGCAACTTTTCTAAGTCATGACATTTTTTTTTTTTTAAGTTACCTCTCACTACCTGTATTAGTCTGTTCTCACACTACTAATAAAGACATGCCCCAAACTGGGTAATTTATAAAGGAAAGAGGTTTGACTCACAGTCCCACATGGCTGGGGTGGCCTCACAGTCATGGCAGAAGAACAAGGGACGTCTTATGTAGCAGCCAGCAAGAGAGAGCTTGTGCAGGAGAACTCTCTTTTATAACACCATCAAATCTCATGGGACTTATTCACTATCAAAAGAACAGCACAGGAAAAACCTGCCCCCATGATTCAGTTACCTCCCACTGAGTCCCTTCCACAACACGTGGGAGTTGTGGGAGCTACAATTCAAGATGAGATTTGGGTGGGGACACAGCCAAACCATATCACTACTCATGCAAATAAACAGACCAAAAAAAATTTTTTTGAGACATCATCTCAAACAAACTCATATACATAATCAAAACATGTTCATAAATTTCTACATTAAAACATAAGTAGACAAAAGCAATTTGTTTATGGAGCCATATGAATATATACTATTTATGCTCTACTCTGAAGTCACAGGCTTTAAGGAAACATAAAAAGAAACATATTGCACAACTGTAAAATAAACAACTAAGGGCGCTGTACCAAGGTTTGATGAAATGTAGAATATTCTAGGTTGCAGAAAATTAAAAATAGACAAGGACTAGAATTAAAAAATTATATTATATTTGAGGAATTCTAAGAATCTTAGAGAGAGGAGACCAGCAGGCCCATTTAGCCTGTGCATCAAGCTTAAGAAATCTTGAAAATACAGCTGCTCTTTAACAGCAAATGTCTGCTGGGGGGAAAATATAGACCTTTGGCATTAGATAACTTTTTGTGTGTTACAAACCCACTGCAATTTTGTGGCTTAAAGCAACTCCCACTTAAAGCAGCTCATGATTCTGTGGGACATCTGGGAACTTTTTCTGGTCTGGCTTGGCTTCGCAGATCTCTTCTAGGCTTTCTCATCTATTTCAAGTTAACTGACAGTCGGCTGGTGGCTAAACCATCTGGAATGGCCTCACCCCAATCTGGCAGTGAGATACTCAGCCAGGATGAAAGGGTCGAGGAACACATTGTGTTTCATTTTTAACCCGGCTAGCCAGTCTTCTTCACATTGTGGCAGTGATAGGGTCCCATGAGTAGCACGTCCTCAGGAATAAGCACTTTTCAAGACTTTGTCTTCTCTAACCATTTACTGATGTCTCACTAGACAAGGAAGTAACAAGGTCATTCTCAGTGTCAGTATGGGAGGACATTTACAAAGGCTATAGATGGGGAGGAACAATTTGTGGTCATTTTTGCAGTCTTATCATACCCTTATCACAAATGTTGATCCTAATTGAAATGCATCAGCCACCAATATTAGCTAAATTTTAGAGGAAAGAACAATTCTAAAGATGAAGGGATTCCACACTGAATGTAGCCATGTTTTGTGATGAGAGAGTAATAGTGAGAATGAGTCATTGATTACTTTGAGGGAGGCAAAATGCTTTAGCAGAAGGGACATGAACCAGAGTAAGACTAAACCAAGTAGGTATCTCAACCCCAGCACTATTGGCTGAGTATCCAAGATTGCTTAACTTCTCTAAGCCTCCATTCCCAATTTTAAAGGTGAGAGTTGGCATCTATGGCAATGCACGTTTCTTATTTTCATGTTTCAATGTTAGCTATTTTTTAAAAAAAGGACTAAATATGTTCTGATAGCATTTTTTGTCAAGATGAGTGAAGTTATCTAGAAAAATAGGCTTGATAACCTATAAAGCATTATATAAATAGTGGTTACCTCAATTACTAGGAATTTTCATTTTGAGTCATGTATTATAGTCCTTCCTGCTGGTGTCTGTATTGAGCTTTATTTGATATCATTTTGAACGTTTTAAGCAATCAGAAATCTAAAATTGGGGAAAATGAAGGGAGATGAGAAAACTTAAACAAGTTTGTAGAATATTAAGTTGGTAAAAGTAAGTCACGTTGTTAATGTGGTAAATATATTATAGTGATCATATTTATAAAGACATAATTTAAATACAAAAGTAGCTTTATGCTAATATTTGTCCTTCACAGTATTTAATTATTTTTCTAATATACATATTAATGAATATATATTTGGCAATAAATACAGATTTATATGATCATTCATGAGATGTAAAGTCAATTAATTCCATTCTTAGCAGACCTGTGCCTTTCAGCAAGTTATCACACTTCTCTATGCCTCAGTTTTCTCATCTGTGAAATAGGAATAATATCTCAAAGGTCTGTTTGATTGTTAAAAGAGATCAACTCTTAGATCAGTGTTAGTTCACAGAATACACTTTACTTTAGCTTTCCCTTCCAAAGTTTCTTCCCTCACATTTGCCTATCAGACTTTGACACTTCTTTCCATGTTCACAGGATGGTGAGATGGTGGTTCTGAGACATCCAGAAAGAATATGTTTGAAGGAGAAGATGATTTGCTTCCTTTGGGTTGTGCAGAGTTGAAGATGGCTGTACAACTCTAAATAGTGAAGGGCCCTTATGGGCCATGCAAATCCCACCTCAAGGAGAAATAAGACCAATGCCTGCCCTTTACAGACCCAGCCTAGATTCTTGTAGAAAGCCAACTCATTGTTCTCCTCCTGTGAGAGACCCAGCTGGTTATTATCAAATTGTGACATATTTCAACTCTATTCTGACAATTTATTCAGCCCAAGCAGAGATCCGTTCAATGTCTAGTGAAATTATGTTAAAAATGCAGAGCTTGGCTGGGCTGCTTGGAAAGGATGGCTCTCAACTTGATTTCTATTGACAGAAGGCATTTCAGGCAATGGAAGGATAAAAAGTTACAATGACTGAGGAAAAACTTGGGGCTTCCAGTTAGACCTCATTACTCTGAACAGTTAGGCTGCAAGAGAGCAGCAGGGAAGACAGTACTGGCTTCCCATAACAAGCAGCAGTAATGAAGTGAGCCTAGAATTAGTGATCGCCAGCTTTCCTGAAGAGTCAGGTAGGGCAGTTGCACTGTTAGAGGCCTAAGGAGATTTCTACTCAATTTTATACAGTTCGTGGCAGAAAAATAAAGTGGTTTGAGAGGCACAGGAACTTCCAGGCAGTGTTGAATCATACAATTTACATTTTGGGTTTTTGAACCTCAGCATTCTATCTTCATGGAAATAAGGGCTTTTAAATTGTATTATCTCTAAGATGAATTTCAATTCTAACATTGTTAGAAGTAAACTTCTACCTCCTGTACAAAGAAGAAACAGAAATACCCTTTCTAAAAAAGGGGAAGAAAATTTATCATGTTTAGTATTGAGGACAAGAAATGTTAGCATGCATTACCTAAATTTAATCCTTATATTATCTTAAGACATTATCTACAATTTTCCCTATATTTTTTAAATTAGGGAATTGAGGCTCAAACAGATAAAGAATCTTACTTTGAATTGTGTACTATTTAACTACAATCCATATGTTACATTTACTGAAAAGCTATAATTGCCATGGTTTTGCAGATGAGAAAATTGAGGTTAAGAGAGAGGAAGTGATTTGCTCCAAGTCACAAACGTGCAAAGAGAGAATGCAGGGACTTGAACCTATTGCCATCTAACTTCGAAGACTTATATTACCCTCACTACATTTAGCCACACTAGTTCTGAGTATGACTACCTGAAGTAACAATAGAGAGAGAATGAAATAAAAATTTGGCTTTTCTCCAACTTTTCAGAAGCTATTTTTGGAATTAAAAAGAGAAACTTCAGGAAGGAAGAAATATGTGGAGGGTGAAAGACTGAAGGTGGATGATATATTTTTAAGAGCTTTACTGAGTTGTGATTGACATAAAATAAGCTGTGCATAACTAATGTGTACCATTTGATAAATTTTACACCAAAGAACATCATCACAATCAATATAATGAACATATTATCATCCCCAGAAATTTCCTTGAAAAAAAGTTATCCATATAGGTAAGGGTCTATTATTGGAATCTCTATTTTGTTATTTGAGACTGTCTTTGCACCAGTACCATGGTGTCTTGACTCATGTAGTTTTTAGATTAGTATTGAAATTAAGTAGTTTTATTTCTTTTGTTTAGGCTAGTCTAGATCCTGTGTATCTCCATACGACATGAATTTTGGAATAAGTTTATCCATTTCTAAAACAAAAACAAAAATAAACAGAATTTTGATTGAGATTACATAGAATTTTTAGATCAATTTGAGTAGCATTGCCATCTCAAAATATTGAGTGTTAATATTGTGAATTAAATTATTTTATTTTCAAATGTTAAAACAACTTTGAATTTGTGAGATAAGCCTACTTTGTCATAATGTAACATCTTTTTTTATGTTGTTGGAATCAATTTTCTGAAATTTTGTACAGAATCTATAGTTTTATGTGACATCTCTGGTTTGGGTAATGGATTAATAAAAGTTTCAGGGGATGTTTTGGAAAAATTCTACCCCTGTCAAATTTTCTGTAGGAAATCATGTACACTTGGTATAAATGTCTTTCTGAAAGCTTTATTAGAATTCACCAGTGAAGATATCCTGGCCTGCAGTTCTCTTTGTAGGAATATTTTAAGTATAAATTAAATTTCCTTAATGGATATTAAAATTTTCTTGAGTGAGCTTTCATATGTTGTATCTTTCAAGGAACTTTTCTATTTCATTATAAGTTGTTTAGATTATTGGCATAGAAGTGTGAATAGCTTTTTCTTAGTACCCATTGATATATGTTATATGTAATGATTTCTTCCTTATTTCTTTATTTTGGTAATTTATTTCACCTTTTTGCTTTGTAATTCTGACTAGCGTTTAAATAATTTTATTTCCTAAAATAAGCTCTTAATTAATATTTTTATGTCTTCTATTTTATTGATTTCTTCTCTGAACTTTATCTTTTTCTGTAACTTACTTTGTATCTTCCTTCCTAGTTTCTTAAGACTGAAGTCATTTATTTGAGAACTTTGTTTCTTTTCTGATATAGGTGTATAGTGCTCTGACACTGCCTTAGCTCCTCCTACAAATTGTGATATGAATGTTTTAATTTTTCATTAATTCAAAACACTTTCCCATTTTCTTCTAATGTCTTCTATGGCCCATGGGTTATATAAACATGTATTATTTAGTTCCCAAATACAAGAGGATTTCCCAGACAGCTGCCTTTTTTTTATTATTATACATTAAGTTTTAGGGTACATGTGCACAACGTGCAGGTTTGTTACATACATATACATGTGCCATGTTGGTGTGCTGCACCCATTAACTCGTCATTTAACATTAGATATATCTCCTAATGCTATCCCTCCCTCCTCCCCCGACCCCACAACAGTCCCCGGAGTGTGATGTTCCCCTTCCTGTGTCCATGTGTTCTCATTGTTCAATTCCCACCTATGAGTGAGAACATGTGGTGTTTGGTTTTTTGTCCTTGTGATAGTCTGCTGAGAATGATTGTTTCCAGCTTCGTCCAATTTCCTACAAAGGACAGGAACACATCATTTGTTATGCCTGCATAGTATTCCATGGTGTATATGTGCCACATTTTCTTAATCCAGTCTATCGTTGTTGGACATTTGGGTTGATTCCAAGTCTTTGCTATTGTGAATAGTGCCGCAGTAAACATACATGTGCATGTGTCTTTATAGCAGCATGATTTATAATCCTTTGGGTATATACCCAGTAATGGGATGGATGGGTCAAACGGTATTTCTAGTTCTAGATCCCTGAGGAATCGCCACACTGACTTCCACAGTGGTTGAACTAGTTTACAGTCCCACCAACAGTGTAAAAATGTTCCTATTTCTCCACATCCTCTCCAGCACCTGTTGTTTCCTGACTTTTTAATGATCGCCATTCTAACTGCCGTGAGGGGGTATCTCATTGTGGTTTTGATTTGCATTTCTCTGATGGCCAGTGATGATGAGCATTTTTTCATGTGTCTTTTGGCTGCATACATGTCTTCTTTTGATAAGTGTCTGTTCATATCCTTTGCCCACTTTTTGATGGGTTTGTTTGTTTTTTTCTTGTAAATTTGTTTGAGTTCTTTGTAGATTCTGGATATTAGCCCTTTGTCAGATGAGTAGATCGCAAAAATTTTCTCCCATTCTGTAGGTTGCCTGTTCACTCTGATGGTAGTTTCTTTTGCTGTGCAGAAGCTCTTTAGTTTAATTAGATCCCATTTGTCAATTTTGGCTTTTGTTGCCATTGCTTTTGGTGTTTTAGACATGAAGTCCTTGCCCATGCCTATGTCCTGAATGGTATTGCCTAGGTTTTCTTCTAGGGTTTTTATGGTTTTAGGTCTAACATTTAAATCTGTAATCCATCTTGAATTAATTTTTGTATAAGGTGTAAGGAAGGGATCCAGTTTCAGCTTTCTACATATGGCTAGCCAGTTTTCCCAGCACCATTTATTAAATAGGGAATCCTTTCCCCATTTCTTGTTTTTGTCAGGTTTGTCAAAGATCAGATAGTTGTAGATATGTGGTGTTATTTCTGAGGGCTCTGTTCTGTTCCATTGGTCTATATTTCTGTTTTGGTACCAGTACCATGCTGTTTTGGTTACTGTAGCCTTGTAGTATAGTTTGAAGTCAGGTAGCATGATGCCTCCAGCTTTGTTCTTTTGGCTTAAGATTCACTTGGCAATGTGGGCTCTTTTTTGGTTCTGCATGAACTTTAAAGTAGTTTTTTCCAATTCTGTGAAGAAAGTTATTGGTAGCTTGATGAGGATGGCATTGAATCTATGAATTACCTTGGGCAGTGTGGCCATTTTCACAATATTGATTCTACCTACCCATGAGCATGGAATGTTCTTCCATTTGTTTGTATCTCTTTTATTTCATTGAGCAGTGGTTTGTAGTTCTCCTTGAAGAGGTCCTTCACATCCCTTGTAAGTTGGATTCCTAGGTATTTTATTCTCTTTGAAGCAATTGTGAATGGGAGTTCACTCATGATTTGACTGTCTGTTTGTCTGTTATTGGTGTATAAGAATGCTTGTGATTTTTGCACATTGATTTTGTATCCTGAGATTTTGCTGAACTTGCTTATCAGCTTAAGGAGATTTTGGGCTGAGACGATGGGATTTTCTAGATATACAATCATGTCATCAGCAAACAGGGACAATTTGACTTCCTCTTTTCCTAATTGAATACCCTTTATTTATTTCTCCTGCTTGATTGCCCTGGCCAGAACTTTCAACACTATGTTGAATAGGAGTGGTGAGAGAGGGCATCCCTGTCTTGTTCCAGTTTTCAAAGGAAATGCTTCCAGTTTTTGCCCATTCAGTATGATATTGGCTGTAGGTTTGTCATAAATAGCTCTTATTATTTTGAGATACATCCCATCAATACCTAATTTATTGAGAGTTTTTAGCGTGAAGGGCTGTTGAACTTTGTCAAATAACTTCTGCATCTATTGAGATAATCATGTGGTTTTTGTCTTTGTTTCTGTTTATATGCTGGATTACATTTATTGATTTGTGTATGTTGAACCAGCTTTGCACCCCAGGGATGAAGCCCACTTGATCATGGTGGATAAACTTTTTGATGTGCTGCTGGATTGGGTTTGCCAGTATTTTATTGAGGATTTTTGTATCAATGTTCATCAGGGATATTGGTCTAAAATTCTCTTTTTTGGTTGTGTTTCTGCCAGGCTTTGGTATCAGGATGATGCTGGCCTCATAAAATGAGTTAGGGAGGATTCCCTCTTTCTCTATTGATTGGAATAGTTTCAGAAGGAATGGTACCAGCTCCTCTTTGTACCTCTGGTAGCATTCGGCTCTGAATCCGTCTGGTCTTGGACTTTTTTTGGTTGGTAAGCTATTAATTATTGCCTCAATTTCAAAGCCTGTTATTGGTCTATTCAGAGGTTCAACTTCTTCCTGGTTTAGTCTTGGGAGGGTGTATTTGTCGAGGAATTTATCCATTTCTTCCAGATTTTCTAGTTTATTTGCATAGACGTGTTTATAGTATTCTCTGATGGTAGTTTGTATTTCTGTGGGATTGGTGGTGATATCCCCTTTATCATTTTTTATTGCATCTATTTGATTCTTCTCTCTTTTCTTCTTTATTAGTCTTGCTAGCAGTCTATCAATTTTGTTGATCTTTTCAAAAAACAAGCTGCTGGATTCATTGATTTTTTTGAAGGGTTTTTTTGTGTCTTTATGTCCTTCAGTTCTGCTCTGATCTTAGTTCTTTCCTTCTGCTAGCTTTTGAATGTGTTTGCTCTTGCTTCTCTAGTTCTTTTAATTGTAATGTTAGGGTGTCAATTTTAGATCTTTCCTGCTTTCTCTTGTGGGCATTTAGTGCTATAAATTTCCCTCTAAACACTGCTTTGAATGTGTCCCAGAGATTCTGGTATGTTGTGTCTTTGTTCTCGTTGGTTTCAAAGAACATCTTTATTTCTGTCTTCATTTCATTATGTACCCAATAATCATTCAGGAGCAGGTTGTTCAGTTTCCATGTAGTTGAGCAGTTTTGAATGAGTTTGTTAATCTTGAGTTCTAGTTTGATTGCACTGTGGTCTAAGAGACGGTTTGTTATAATTTCTTTTCTTTTACATTTGCTGAGGAGTGCTTTACTTCCAACTATATGGTCAGTTTTGGAATAGGTGTGGTGTGGTGCTGAAAAAAATGTATATTCTGTTGATTTGGAGTGGAGAGTTCTGTAGATGTCTATTAGGTCTGCTTGGTGCAGAGCTGAGTTCAATTCCTGGATATCCTTGTTAACTTTCTGTCTCGTTGATCTGTCTAATGTTGACAGTGGGGTGTTAAAGTCTCCCATTCTTATTGTGTGGGAGTCTAAGTCTCTTTCTAGGTCTCCAAGGACTTTATGAATCTGGGTGCTCCTGTATTGTGTGCATATGTTTTTAGGATAGTTAGCTCTTCTTGTTGAATTGATCCCTTTACCATTATGTAGTGGCCTTGTCTCTTTTGATCTTTGTTGGTTTAAAGTCTGTTTTATCAGAGACTAGGATTGCAACCCCTGCCTTTTTTTGTTTTCCATTTGCTTGGTGGATCTTCCTCCATCCCTTTATTTTGAGCCTATGTGTGTCTCTGCACGTGAGATGGGTTTCCTGAATACAGCACGCTGATGGATCTTGACTCTTTATCCAATTTGCCAGTCTGTGTCTTTTAATTGGAGCATTTAGCCTGTTTACATTTAAGGTTAATATTGTTATGCATGAATTTGATCCTGTCATTATGATGTTAGCTGGTTCTTTTGCTCATTAGTTGATGCAGTTTCTTCCTAGCCTCGATGGTCTTTAAATTTGGCATGTTTTTGCAGTGGCTGGTACCGGTTGTTCCTTTCCACGTTTAGCGCTTCCTTCAGGAGCTCTTTTAGGGCAGGCCTGGTGGTGACAAAATCTCTCAGCATTTGCTTGTCTGTAAAGTATTTTATTTCTCCTTCACTTATGAAGGTTAGTTTGGCTGGAAATGAAATTCTGGATTGAAAATTCTTTTCTTTAAGAATGTTGAATATTGGCCCCCACTCTCTTCTGGCTTGTAGAGTTTCTGCTGAGAGATCAGCTGTTAGTCTGATGGGCTTCCCTTTGTGGGTAACCTGACCTTTCTCTCTGGCTGCCCTTAACATTTTTTCCTTCATTTCAACTTTGGTGAATCTGACAATTATGTGTCTTGGAGTTGCTGTTCTCGAGGAGTATCTTTGTGGCGTTCTCTGTATTTCCTGAATTTGAATGTTGGCCTGCCTTGCTAGATTGGGGAAGTTCTCCTGGATAATATGCTGCAAAGTGTTTTCCAACTTGGCTGCATTCTCCCCGTCACTTTCAGGTACACCAATCAGTGGTAGATTTCGTCTTTTCACGTAGTCCCATATTTCTTGGAGGCTTTGTTCATTTCTTTTTATTCTTTTTTCTCTAAACTCTTCTCGCTTCATTTCATTCATTTCATCTTCCATCACTGATACTCTTTCTTCCTGTTGATTGAATTGGCTACTGAGGGTTGTGCATTCATCACCTAGTTCTCGTGCTGTGATTTTCAGCTCTATCAGGTCCTTTAAGGACTTCTCTGCATTGGTTATTCTAGCTAGCCATTCATCTAATGTTTTTTCAAGGTTTTTAACTTCTTTGCCATGGGTTCGAACTTCCTCCTTTAGCTCGGAGTAGTTAGATCATCTGAAGCCTTCTTCTCTCAGCTCATCAAAGTCATTCTTCGTCCAGCTTTGTTCCATTGCTGGTGAGGAGCTGCGTTCCTTTGGAGGAGGATAGGTGCTCGGATTTTTAGAATTTTCAGTTTTTCTCCTCTGTTTTTTCCCCATCTTTGCAGTTTTATCTACCTTTGGTCTTTGATGATGGTGACGTACAGATGGGGTTTTGGTGTGGATGTCCTTTCTGTTTGTTAGTTTTCCTTCTAACAGTCAGGACCCTCAGCTGCAGGTCTGTTGGAGTTTGCCGGAGGTCCACTCCAGACTCTGTTTGCCTGGGTATCAGCAGCGGAGGCTGCAGAACAGCGGATATTGGTGAACAGCAAATGTTGCTGCCTGATCGTTCCTCTGGAAGTTTTGTCTCAGAGGAGTACCCGGCCGTGTGAGGTGTCAGTCTGCCCCTACTGGTGAGTGCTATTATTGAATTTTAAGTTAATTCTACAGTGATCAGATAACATACTTTTTATTACATGAATCATTTTAAATGTATTTAGTCTTGTTTTATGGCCTAGAATATGATATATCTTAGGAAATATTCTACATGACCATATGAACCTACAAACAATGTATATTATTTTGCTTTTGAGTGTTATGTTCTATTAATGTCAATTAGGCCAAGTTGGTTGATAATGTTATAATCTTTAATATCCTAACTGATAATTGTCTCTATTTGTACACTGATAATTATCTCTATTTGTACACCAAATATTGAAAAGAATAGAACTGCAAAGTAATTCAGAAATATCCACAATTATAGACAGAGACTTATACATCTGTCTATAATTGTAGATATTTCTGAATTACTTTGCAATTCTATTCATTTTCGCTTCACGGACTTTGAAGCTCTGTTATTACATGTATTAATGTTTAAGATATTGGTATATTAGCTATACTTACTTATTCTTTTATTGGCTCTTTTAGGATTTATAGTACACATCTTTAACTTACCAAAGACTATTTTCAAGTAAAATTATACCACTTCACATGCAGCATAAAAGCTTTACAATCACATTATTCAACTACTTACCTCCTGACCTTTGTTTTAGTATTGTCATACATTTCACTTCCATATGTGTTACAAATGCAACATTGCCTTGTTATTATTTTATTAAAATAAAGATATATCCTTTAAAAAGTTTAAGTAAGAAATCAGTCTTATCAATTTACCCATGTAGTTACCTTAACCAGTGTACGTTTTCATTTTCACAGCTTTATATTTTCATGTGGCATCATTTTTATTTTCTGCCTAAATATGTAGGGTTAATTTAGTTTTTGAACTTATGTGTTTATAATTTGGGGCCGTTTTGTCTTCCAATATTTATCCTCTTCAGGCTCCCCACTCTAGCCTCTAATTATATATATTAGGCTACTTGATTTGTCCCACAGCTAACTAATTCTCTGCTGATATGCTTTAATTATTCCCTTTTCTTTCAGTTTTATTTTGAATAGTTTTATTGCTGCGTCTTCAAGTTTACAAATCTTTTCTTCTGCAATGTATAATTTGCCATTAATCTTATCTATACAATATTCCATCTTAGAGACTGTAGTTTTCATCACTAGAAGTTTAGTTTTGCTTACTTTAATCATTCATGTCTCTTAACTTTTTGAACATATGGAATATAGTTATATAAGCTGTTGACTGCCCTTGTCTCTTAATTCTAATATCTGTGTCAGTTCTGATTGATTTAGTTACTCATGAAGGGTTTTATTTTCCTGCTTCTTTGCATGGCTGATAATTTTTAATTGGATGCCAGGCATTTTACCTTTTTGGTGCTTGATACTTTTTATATTCATATAAATACTCTTGAGCTTTGTTCTAGAACAAGGTTGATTAATTTGTAAATAGTTTTATCCTTTTACATCTTGCAGTTATTATTTTTAGATGGGACTGGAATAGTAATAATTATATGGCTAATTACTCCCTACTACTGAGCCAAGTCTCTTTTATGTACTCTACTCAATGCCCATAAATCTTGAGGTTTTTCCATTCTGACTGGTGGGAGCTGGCACTATTCCTGGCCCTCTGTCAGTGTCAGATACTGCTTCTGTTAAGCTTTTGGGTAAGTTTTTGCCCAGATTTGTGTATTTTTTTCATACTTATGCATTAATCAGTACTCAACTGAATTCTAGAGGGTTCTTAGAGGCTTACTTTCTAAGACATTTGGGTTTCTCTTTCTGTTCATCTTTCTCCTCTTCCATATTCTATCCTATAAACATATATTTTTATTTCCATCTCCTCAACCTAGGGAGTATTCCAGGCTATGTTTGAGTTTCTCTTTCTACCCTGCAGCCTGACAACTCTCTTAAGGCATAAAGCTGGGACAGTAATAAGCCTCATCTCATTTCTTTTCTGCTTACCAGATATTATTATCCTTCTTTTCGAATGCCCAATGTTTTGAAAATATTGTGATTGTTGATTGAGAAGTGGAAATTTCCGCAAGGTAGGTACAGTATTTATATAAGGAAAATGAACAATCGTATCAAGAATGTTTTGTATAGGAGTCTGACTAATGTAATATAAAAAGAAAAAAAGTCTTAAAGCATGCTTCCATCTTATGCCTCCTGCTAAAATGCTATTTACAAACATATCAATGATTTCTGGCTTTAGTTTAATTTTTTTAGCCATTTTTTATGGCAGAGTAAGTTACACTCTTTTATTTACAACTATCTGAAATACATGACACAACACTGTTGTACTTTGGAGAGTGGTGTGTGAGTCCAGTATTACCACTTTCTGAATGCATGACCTTGGATATCATTTGTCATCTGTCTACAAACCCAGTTGTCATAACCTATAAAATGTTGATAATAGCACCTGCCTTGTTGACTTTACATGACTAGTATAAGAATGCATTGAGCTTATAAATATTTTTAATTGTAAAGTTATATATCAATATAAAAGTTATTATTAAAATTATGCCAATTATGTTTTTGGGGAACTTAAACTGGAAAGGTCATTTTAAGTTTCAGCTCATTTTAAAAGAATATTAGGTGCTAAAGTCAAGTAATTCTAGACTATACCCAGGCCTTACTATTGTGTGTTCTTCAGGAAATTATTGTACCATAGGGTTTTCTCCTTTCTAAAATTCGAAGATATCACTTTTTATGATTTTGGAGGAAGAAAATAGGATAACATGTCTGAAGAACTAGTACCTTGTAAGTATTCAGTGAACATTATTCTAAATGTTATCACTGCTCCATTAAAAAGGCAAAGTGAACGCGGTTTTGGTGTAAACGATTGTGTTCTTCTCTAGGCAAAGTCAGCACTCATATACTAAACCTCAGTCGTCTTTGACTCCTTTCTGTCTGCATTGCTTCACATCCAATCAGCCCTCCAAATGTTTCAACACCTCTTCCAGGCTTTCTGCTCCTCCTAACACTGTCTTCATTTCAATCTCACTGATGACTCAGATTCTTCTCTCCTAGGAATTACTGGAGCAGTGTCCTAATTAATTTCTCTCCGTAAGATTTTTCTGCATCAATCTATGCATTACATTTGGTCCTACATTCTCATAGTATAGCACTGTTCATGACACATTAACCCTAGTGAATCTTAAGTTGCTCACTTCTAAATATTAAATATAATTGAGGTTGCCTTGCCTAACACACAAATTCCATCCAAGATAGTCACTATTTTTCTTCCTGCTTACGTCTTTCTACATATCCTAATCCACGCTAGAATCAATTCACTCTTGGAGATCCTCCTCAAACATGCATAATAGACTACACTTTGACCAAGTTATTCACACTATACCCTCCTGGAATTTTCTTACTTTCATATTGGTCAATTTTTTTCCATCATTGTTATCCTGCACAAATAAGAGCTACCATGTGTACAGCACCCATTACATAGCAGCCATTGTTCTAAGGATGTTATTTTATCTGATCTCATCCTCACTATGAGGTACATATACATAATATTATCCATGCACATTTTAGGCAATGAAATCAAGGCACATTTCAATACCATTTCTAAGGTAATTAGCAAATGAGGACTAAACTGAGTTATGGCTTCAGCTTTGAATCCAAAACACGTGGAATGCCTAAATCTCACTCAAATCACAGATATTCCCATATTCTTTATTGGTTCCTTAGTTTTTTGAATACGATTTTGCAATTGGTCTTCCACTTTATCTACATGTCTACCACCTCTTTTATTAAGTTTCTAAATTTTCCAGTGGCAAGGTCCATGTCTTACCTGTGGTTAATTCAGATTTTGTTATCAAGCTGACATGGATTCAAGTCACAGTATTTTTATTTGCAAGCTAATAATAATAATAGTAATAAGCCTCAATTTCCTAGTCTGTAAAATGGGATCAATACAACATCCACTCCATTAAAATATGGTAAAGATTAAAAGTGGTCGTGTGTGTAAAGCACTAATTATATTGTCAGGCACATAACAAGAGAAAATGCCTCTTAGCAATTAGTACTACTCTTATTATTGATAGCATCAATATCTGTTTATGTATTCAGTAGTGGGATACTTTATTCCTTCTTCTAAAACTCTCATTTTTATAGTGGTGCTGCATGGGAATTGAGTGATTGATCTAAATATTAAGGGGCTGAAATTGGCCCTGACATATTTGACCTTACCGATGTTCCACCAGATGTTGGATTTCATTTTTGTAAGTGGTGATTTACAATAAATGACACACTTATGAATAGCCCTCAAGAAAGAAATTTCTTCTGATGGGAGGCAAGTGATGCTCCCACTGAAATACAAAATGACTCTGCTAAGATTAATGTGTTTCCCAGAAATGCCAATGTAATTAATAACAATTAGCAATTTAATATAAAATGATGCCAACTCCTTGGAAACAATAGATAAATGGGCATAGGTGTGTGGCTTGCTGTCCTTTAGAAAGGTAATTCCATTAGTCACTAAGTCTATTTATAAAAATATCTGTATTATAAGAAAAACAAATATGATAAACGAGGGCTAGAGAATATAAAATAATTAACAAGAATCCTAGGAGCCAACCTTTTATGGCTCAGAAGCTCATGTAACCAACCCACCTCCCAATTTTGTTCTTAGTGGTCTCTGTGTGCAATAAGCACTAATAAATGACTAGAGAAGTTGTATACTGAGCCCTAGCAGAGGTCAGATGCTTTGATGCTGAATTATCACAGCTAGTACTGGTAGGAGGAAAGCCGGACATGATTACAGGTATTTTACCTGTATAAAGCCTGTAGAATGGTGAATGGCACATAGCAGGCATAAATATAATCATCTTCTTTAATATTTTCAATTTTTATCAGTAGTTTTCAAAATGTGGTCTCTAGAGCAGGAGCATCAGCATAATCTAGCAGATTGCTATAAATACAAATTACTGGGATCTACTATTAATTCTGGGGAATGGGCCAAGCAATCTGTATTTTTACTAGAACTTCAGATGATTTTGAAACTTTAAAAGTGAATATCATAACCATTATTATCAGCTGCAGAAAGTCAAGGCCCTGACAGGTTTAGTCATTGCCTGAAACCACACACAGTCAATGACGACAATAGGATTCAGCCTCAGGTCTGTCTGACTCCACAATTCACAATATTTCCACTCTTGAGTCTGCCTTCACAGGCAAAAAGAGGCAAAGTCTAGAAATAGGCCAACCAGATTGAGCCATGTCCAGACCAAGAATTGAAGAACAGACTAGAATTTGAGGTGTTGTTTTCCACAAATGGCTCTCTGACTCTCATGTGCCCTGGGCCTTGCCCTGCATGTAGTTTCAGAGATGACACTTACGACTGATGTGCTAGGAAATTGGTACATGTAGCTCAGAACCAAAAGTAGGTAACTAATACCATGAATGAACTGAGAGTTGAAGCCCATTACTGACAGAGGGCATATCAGAGATCTAAGTCTTAATGAAATAAGCAAAAATAACTTTTTACTGCTGGAAAACTTTTTGAGGTTATGAGATTCCTATTCTTAAAATGACAGGAGACTTTTCAAGTACACCAGGTGCAAAGATCTTTGTTTCGAAATGTGGACCTGATATGTCTGTGACAGCTCTTTCACTCCCTTAGGCTTCTATTCAAATGTAAATGTATCAGTTTGGCCTTCTCTGAAAAAACCTAATAACAGTAAATCGAATACAAAATCTAATAAACCTAAATAAACATGAGACCTTCCACCTCTCATACTTTCTATCCAACTTTACTGCTTTAGTTTTCTCTCAGACTATATTCCTATTTAAAATAGTATAGGTGTGGGTGTGTATGTGTGTCTAGGTGTGTATGTGTAGATGGATAGATAGACAGATAGATATTTGTTAAGTGGCAATCACTTTCATAGCATAGTGCTCTCATCACCCAGGCTTCCCAATCCCCTTATACACACAGTTATGAGTTCTCTCTGTGCACAATGCTCTTGGTTAGACTACACTATAATTGACAATATATTAGTCATAATCCATAAATTTGAAATAAAGTCTTTGAACTTTAAACTTAATTCAACAATATAGGTTTAGACAAATACACTCTTCTCTGAGGAGACAGTTTGGCTGAATATTTACTTAAATAAAGATTATTCACTTTTGAAGCAGCCCTGGTTTCTAGGCAAAAAGTTTTTGAAATTTCTTTGATGTTGTAGATTGATTCTACATAAGAAATAGTAATTCAGCAACAACAGACTTGATTGTATTGTATATATTATGGATATAAAGATAAATAAGAAAATAAAATATAGCTTTACACTCAAAGTGGTAGCCATTTTGTAGGAAAAAAAAAGAAATATTTACCAAGGCTAACAAAATCCCCGCTCTGTGGCTCCTGATTCCCTTCTCATTGCTCAGCACACTTTTCCCTCTTAAATTTCTTCTTTCATCCAATGGCCAGTCTTGATTACCTTTCACCAGCTTTCAGTTTACAGATCATTCTTAGAACGGTGGCTCTCAAACTTTGGATCTCAGAACGAGTTTATGCTTTTAACATTTTTGAGGGGAGAGGCTTCAAGATGGCTGACTAGAGGCATCCAGTAGTCACCATGAAAAGGACCAAAAGAGCAAGTAGATAATCACACAGCAAATAGAGCATTTAACGAAGAACACTGGAATTTAGCAAGGAAGTGATAATGAACTTGTAAGGCATGAAAGGAGGGAGAAGTGAGGCAGCCAAATGGCCAAGATTCACTGGGAGCTCAGAGTGGCTTCACAATGTGGGGAAAGGGTAAGTGAGAGATACCCAGTGGTCTACAGTTCCATCACAGACTCCTGTAATCCTAGCCACAGGAGAGTTCCTTGGTCCTCTAGTGCCCTTAGACTTGTATAGAGAGCTGCCTGGAGTCTGTGTAACAGCATTTTTCCAAAGAGGGAGTTCATGCTGGATCCTACACACCACTTGGAGCTAAAGAGCTGCAGCATGGCACCATTTGGAAAGGCCAGCCTTCACTACACTGCATTTTACCCTGGGGCCCAATATACCCTATTTTACCCATTCTGGACCCCCAATGATATACCCCATATCAATCCAGAGGGCTGCAGCAGTGCAATGCTGGCTATACCCCAGCAGTGTGTCCAGATCCCCAGCACTCTGGACCATAGTATCATACACCTCAGGGAACATGTGGTAAAGTGCACTGAGGAGGATGCCCTCAAAACAAAGAGAGCTAAAATATGCTCTCCCCAAAGCCTGAGAGCTGCCAGGAGGGGTTCCTACTACTGAGAGCAATGCAGGGATACCAGACACTAGCATGCACCATCAGTAGGCCTGGAGACCAACCCCATCAGGAGACTTGACGAAAGACCCAGCCTGCCTACCACTGGCACCTGAATACACCAGGCCTTGGAGATCACCCTGCCCTGCCAAACACAGTCCAACACTGTGGGTCTGAGGACAGGCCTGCACTGCCTGCCACACCACCCCTGCAGTGCCTGAGTGTACCATCCATGGGCCTGGGAATCCATCTGCCCCATCTGTTGCCATGGGCATGCAGATTCACGATCGGTAGGCCTGACAATAAGTCAAGCCCATTCATCGTCAGTGCCAGAGCACACTGAGTGGGAGCCTGGTAATTGCCTTGCCCCACCTACCACTGCTAGTGTCCACATACCTACTCCTCCTGGGGGCCTGAGGATAGATTCACACATCCTGATGCCACCACCACTGCGGGTACTCACACAGGCCACTTGGGGGTCTGGTGACTGGCCTATCCAGGCTGTCACTATGATTGTAAGCACTAATGCATGCCACCTGGGAGCCCAAGTGTTGGCCTGCCATTGCTACTGTATTTGCTAATACCACACATGCTTCCCAGTAGCTCAGTTACCCAGCTACCTGCCTGGCTCAACACTGATACTACCAGCACCCAAAGAAGCCACCTGAAAACCCAAGAATTGGCCTGTCTGGACCCACTATCACTGGTACTCATGTATGCCACCTGTGGACCAAAGGACAGGCATGTTTGGCCCGCCACCATCACCACTGGGTTTCACCCATCCACAGCAAAGCCTTACCACATACTCCACTAACAACTACAGCCTAAGCCACTGAGGAACTCACAGACACCACTGATGCTGATTACAGCCAAAGAACTCATACAAAGACACTACACTGCTGTACTCACCCAAAATCAAAGCTAAAATACTTTAATCAAGCAATACTATAGATATATCTTCAGGAAAAAGGCTTTTCCTACAAAAGCTCATACAAAATAATTGGAAAGAAGCAACTGTTATGCCAAATGTGCACATATAAGCTGAGGGCATGAAAAACATAAAAAAGGAAGAAAATGTGAGGCCTCCAAATGACCACAGTAGTTCTTCAGCAACAGATTCCAACAAAGATTTATGAAATACCTGAAAAAATCAGACTCTATGAAATGGCTGAAAGAGAATTCAAATAATTATATTAAAGAAGCTTGTGAGGTACAAGAGAATACAGATAAACAACAAAAGAAAATTTAAAAACAATTTAGGATCTGAAATATAAATTCAACAAGTTACATAACATAAAAAAGAACCAAACAGAAATACTTGAACTAATTCATAAATGAGATAAAAAATGCAATCCAGAGCTTCAACGATAGATCAAATCAAGCAGAGAAAAAAATTTCTGAATTTAAAGTCAAACAAAAATAAAAAAAAGAATAAAAAATAATGAAGAAAGCCTAAGAGACAAAGGAACACAGTTAAGTAACCCAATATTTTATTTTTGGGGTTGTGCTAAAAGCAGTACAGATGGGAGACATCATAGAAAGCCTATTTAATAATAATAATAATAATAATAATAATACCCCTGAAAACTTCACAACCCTTACAAGAGAGTTAGATATCCAGATGCAAAGAGCTCAAGTATCCCCAAATAAATACAACCAAAAAAGGTCTTCTCCCAGGCACATTATCATCAAACTTTCAAAAGTCAGAGACAAAGAGAGAAATCTAAAGACAGCAAATGAAAGGCATGAAGTCACATATAAAGGAATCCCCATCAAACCAATGGCAGATTTCTCAGCAGAAACCTCACAGCGGAGGTGAGAATGGGATAATATATTCGAAATGCTGAAAGGGAAATATCAAGCAAGAATACCATACCCAGAAAAACTACATTTCAGGGAGAAATGGAATCTTTTCAAGACTAGGAAAAATTGAAAGAATTTATCACCTCCAGACTGGCCCCACAAAACAATGCTCAAGAGAGTCATACATCTGAAAATAAAAGGGTGATACCTACCATCATGAAAACACATTAAAGTGTAATACTTAGTGGTAAAGCACACACACAAATGACAAAGAGTGGAATGATACTTACCAAAGAACGGAAAGAATGTAGAAAGTGAAGTATGCAGAGAGGTTGGTTAATGGTTATTTATGTAGAGTTAGATAGAAGAAGCGGTTCTAGTGTCTGATAGAACAATAGAATGACTACAGTTAATGGCAATATATATTCTGTTTTAAAATAGAAGAGAAGATTTGAAATGTTTTGAATGTAAAGAAATAATAAATGTTTGAGATTATGGATATCCGGAATACCTGACTTGATCATTACATATTCCATGCATGTATCAGAATATCACATGTACCCCATAAATGTGTACAAATACTATATATCTCTTTCAAAAATGCAACTAAAAACAATAATTGAGGGAACCCTAAGGAGCTTTTGGTTATATGAGTTACAAAGTTTTGTGATAGAGCTGATTTTGTACTGACTCATCAGAGCTGCTTTTTAAAATTTCGGGAAATTTTGTTAGAAGTTTGTTCAACAACCAGGTCACAAATTACATTCTATAAAATTATAATTAAGTAAATTTTATTAATACAAAAACCCTACAAAATATTCCAAAAATAATAAGATGATGTCATATATGCTGGGGTACAAAAAAAAAAACCCAATATTTTCTATGAGTTCAGAAGAGGGCCAGGTAAATCACCAGAGACATGAGGTGACCATGCTAAGTGTTTTTTTTTTTATTATTATTATACTTTAGGTTTTAGGGTACATGTGCACAATGTGCAGGTTTGTTACATATGTATCCATGTGCCATGTTGTTTTGCTGCACTCATACTAAATGACGAGTTAATGGGTGCAGCACACCAACATGGCACATGTATACATATGTAACAAACCTGCACATTGTGTACATATACCCTAAAACTTAAAGTATAATAAAAATAAAAAAATTAATCAAAAAAATGCAAACTTGTGTTAAAATTTTAAATGACCATTATTATTACCTTGAGATCATAATCTTAACATTTTAAAAATATAATAACATAGTTTCACTTTTATGCTGCATTTATTCCACTTAATGTAATGCTAATATGATAAATTAAAATATTTTCAGTGCTGCTTTAAATTGCCTTCATTTAGTAACAATAGATTTGGACATCTTAATGTACTTATTGACCATTTGTATTTTTTTTATCTTTGCTCAACTTTTCTTGCTGTCTTATATGCTTTTATCGGGGACATATTTTTGTTTGTGTTAGCAGATATTCAATTTTGTCATATATTAGGAAACAGTTCTCTCTCTCTCTCTCACTGTGTGTGTGTGTGTGTGTGTGTGTGTGTGTGTGTGTTATTAGGTTGGTTATTAGGTTGGTTTAAGCTAGTATTTGGCTTAAAATTTACTTATATTATTTTTGGCTCACCCTTATATTCTTTTCATAATTTATGTTTCAATTTTTATTTATATTTTTTTCTTTTCCTTAAAAGCCTAGAAAAGCTTCCCTTTAGGCTACATTAATACATATTAACTTTTCTTTAAACTTCTATTAAATGATCTTATTTTAAGTTTATTTGGAATTTGTTGTTTTATGGTATGAGGTAGGGATTAAATGCTTTTTATTTGAGTACTGGTTAACCAACTGTCATAGCACCATTTACTGAATAAACTATCATTTCTCAAGTAAATTCAAATTGTCCTTGGTACTTATAATTCTTTGGCCATTTCCATAGAAATAAGTTGAGAGATGGGTTAGGTAAATGAGTAGGCCCATGTGTTATATTTGAAAGGTTAAATGGGGTCTTTGATATCCAACTTGTGCTAGATCTTTGGTTTATATATCAAATAGGAAAGCTGAAAGTATATCACCTGTGTTAGCAGATAATTATGAAATCTATGACAATTTCATTGGAAGTGTACCCTGATGTATTACCATATCCAAAGGTTTGGAGATGAGATGCTTAGCTCTTTTAACTAGGAAACAAAGGGTGTCAACAGCTAGTTTTTTGCAGTTCACTGTACGTCCTGAAGTCTGAGAAGACTTTGTGTCACCTGTGAGTCCTATGAATGAGTAAATCTACAAGATGCCCCTTCTTGTAGTTTAGTGCCAGCTGTATGCAGAACATTTGTGCAACCTCCAGTCTTTATCATCCTTTTAGATCACCTGAAAATAAGGGCATTTGAGATATTTTAGAGGTAGTAGTCAAATCATTACCATGACTATGTTGAACACTTAAGCCTGGATGTGGATAAGAAAGAGGACTGACATTATAAATGTTACCAAAACACCAGGAGTTTGGTCTAAGTTCTGCTACTTGCCAAACAGAAAGCCAATCACTGTGACAATGAGTATTGGAAGGAAGAAGGCTTTAATTGGGTGCTGCAGGAAAGGAGATGGGAGATCAGTCTCAAATCCATCTCCCTGACCGACTGAAGTTAGGGATTTGTATAGCAAGGAAAAAATGTAACCATGAGTGGGAAAACAGGAATTAGAAAAGGGTAAGGAAGAGGAGTTGGTCAACAGGAAGCAGATGGTTGGTTAGGCAATCATGACAGTTGAGGAGTTTGATGTCTCACTGTCCAACAGCAGTGACCTGCTGTGTTTCTGCTCCGTGATATTATCTGAGAAACCTGATGATTGGTTCCCTGAGAAAGGAACTCAGGTAAGACAAAGGAAACTTTCTCAAGTTTTAAGACTGAGAGGATCAATTTCTATGCTTATTCAAAGAAAAACATCAGCTTTACGGGACAATTGGGCCGGTTTCACAAGTCCAGAATGGGGTTGTTTGCTTGCAAATTTCACTCCAATCTTGCTTGAGGCTAAGTCCTGAATACAGCATAACCTATTCCCATCAATACTTAACTCCATTGTAGATACTGTCTTAAGAGGAAAAGAAAGACCAGCTGTAAGGAATACAGTTTTAGGTTAGGTTAGACTTCAGGAGAAACCCTAAACCTAGCATTTACTAGATGTATAAACTCAGGCAAGTTATTTTCCTTCTATAAGTCGCTTTGCAAGTAAAACGGAGCTCGTGATCAATATTCCATAGAATTTCTATATATAATAATAAATACAGTATAGCAGAAGTCCCTAGCATGTTAAGTGTTTTACAATAGGTAGCTTAGAAAACAGTAGCCCATGTAAATTTTTTTAAAAAAGCCAAACTCATTTCTTATTTGATTCTTTCATAATGTGGCTGAATAGTATATTATTTATAACAACATTTTAGATATCTTAATGGAGACAGAAACTGCTGAGTCATCAATTCATTCTGACCCTCTGGCCTACAGCAGGCAATTTATTTTAGTTCTCAAACATTCTGTGGTTAATTACTAGATTAAATTGCCTGAATTTAAATTATTAATCTGGGTTACTGAAGTAAAGTCTGAAAAAAGCAGTACTTATGCAGACAGGTTGTTTGAGGATTAAGTGAAATAACACATGCAAAGGATTTAGCATTGTATTGTGAACAAAATAAATGCTCTACAAATATTAGCTGATATCATTACTATTTTTGCTATTCTATGCTTCTGCATCTTTCCCCTGAAAGTCATAAAATATCTAGATGTCTTTGGTTGCAATTAATTGGTATTATAATCATATAATGAAAGAATATTAGAGATAGAAGAGATCTACAAATTTATATTCTAGTTTATAGATGAAAAAGTGAGTTCCAAACAATGTCATTATATTTCAACAATATCACTCAGCTAGTCGCAGTCCACACTGCGATGTTATCTAGAACTGCTGAGATTCAGAGGCCATTCCAGGATGCATTCAACTGTAATATCTAAACACACATTTAAAGATACTTTGCTTTTCATTCCTACATTCTTACAATCTTAGATTTAGATTTAGGTCTTAGATCTCAAGGGAAGGTTATAAGTTGATGGCAGTTCCACAAAGAAGGAATGAGAACCATGCTTGGAGTCCATTAGATCACTGATACATATCTCAGTACTTCCATATCCACAAATAATGACACAGGAAAAACTGCAGTCCTATGAAGAATGCCACAAGGAACTGTAAGCTTGAGACAACTAAGGTTATCCCACCAGATTAAATAGCTCTAGCAGCTAAGTTCTGACAGAAGGCCAAAGGAATGGAAAAAAGTAAGTGGAATGATGATCCATGATTATCAGCCTAATTTTTGTGACCAGCTACAGAGGCAGGGACAATCACAGTGGGTTAGTGACTTAAACCATTTTCTCTACTCTAACCATATCCTCACACACAACCTTCTCTCTAACTCCTTTCTTTCTCTCTCTTTTACTCTTCCTTTCCTTTCTTTTTTCTTCTTTCTTTCTTTCTCTCTTTCTTTCTTCTCACTCTTTCACCCAGACTTGAGTGCAGTGATTCAATTCAGGCACTGCAGCCTGAATTTCCTGGCTTAAAGCAGTCCTCCTGCATTGGGCTCTCAAGGTGCTGGGATTACAGGTGTCGGCCACCATGCTTGGCCCAGCTTTCTTATATGTAGAGCACAGATGGTGGCTAGTTTCATAATGAGATTTCAATGATATCGCTGAATGTCACTGAAGTGAATACCCTGCAGTGACACAGTGACTAACATGACTGTTTTCTCTTTGTGGTAACATAGATTGTATGTATGTTTCTCACTTAAAGAAAGACATTGGTAGTGGTGGGTGGCAAAATTGATACCAGATCTATTCTTTGCCATTCAAAAGACTGCTTTTACTTTTGTAGGCTCAGGAGAGGCAAGAACAGAGATTTTAGGCTATTGATTTCCCTCACCTTCTCCCTGACAGATCATGGGAGAGTAATGCCTTGATAGGGACAGTGGCTATGTTCCTCTACCAGTGACCACGGTTTCTATCAGATGATTTAACTCCCGTGGCCACAACTTCCAGAAAGTCTCCCTTCCACTGTCCTTTTGGTCATCCAGTTGAGTGACAAAGACTCCCTAAAATAGTTCATGCATGAGTGCTTAGCTATCTCTTGTTGATTTCCTTATCTCTCTGCACAAATTTGTAAAGAGTTCTCTCTCTCTCTCTCTCTCTCTCTCTCTATCTTTCTTTTGTACCATCTGTTTCCATCCAGAATCCTATTGAACAGGAGTTGATTTCTAGAGAAGTGCTTGGAAATGCCATCAGAACTGGCAGTAGAGGAGGCAAGCATAGTGCAGTAGAAGAAAAGGCCTGGGATGGGATTTGGGTTCCCGGTATGTATCCCTTCTTAACCATTAATACCGCATTTCAAGTGAAAAGAGTTCTACACATATACCTATCCTCTGGCCTGACTGACATAAATTAGCCACTTTGCTTTACTTGCTGAAATCTAATATATGCCAACATTTCAATTTCTTCCAGCATTTTTGTAAACTGTAAATTTGTGTGGGAGCCTTACAGTAATTCAGTGAAGATTCTGAGCATAATTGCATAAATGTTTTAAATTCTTTCCAATGGAAAGATACAAAGGGAAGTGATGTTTCAGGAAGATTCAGAACTCTCTTTCCTAACATATTTTTTTCCCAAAGTACTCAGCAATAAACCTATTTATGATAAAATAACTAAATAACCAATTTTTGAATGTTTAAAGGTGACATTTAGAAGCTTTTAACTTTAACTTACCAACTAAGAGCATCTACACTTCAATTGCTCATAGAAATGTCATTTCATATGAGAAATAAAAAACTTTTAAAATAAATGTTCTTTCCTGATCAGGTTGCTTTCTCTCCCAATTTCTCTTGAAAATATGCTTTTTTTTCGGAGAGATCTTTAGTGAATATCATTAAATAGGAATGAAACTAATACTTCATAATTTTGAATTATTTTTTGAAAGGGCATTTTTATTATTCTTTATGCCAAAGACAACTAATAAAAATTCTATTTTTTCTCCATAATAAAATATAGTGATATTGTAGGCAAATATAACAGCAATAAGATGAATCTACTGTTGTGTCTTTAAGATAAAAATAAAAAGTCTACGTGGATATGTATTTATATAATCCATTTGAACATGAAATGAACTTTAAGAGCTCTGTCCTTGCACCCTATAAAAAAGACAAGAGGGTAGAAAGACACACAAGGGCTTATTCTTAAAACATGAGATCTGCAGGACTATCTTGTTTATTTAATATAATAAACATCATTTATTACAGAATAAAGAATAGCATGGCTCTAAGAGATGGCCCTTCATTTATACCATAGCAGTCATCATTACTATATCTTAACTTTACATGTGTTCAGGATATTCATGGTCCTTTCTGTCCCCTTTCAAGATGCTGGACCTTTAAATTACTGCTCAAGAGCTAGGAAGCAAGATGGGGCTATTAGATTTAGCATCATATGTTTTTCCAAGCGGTATACACAGCACTTTTTAAATATGTATGCAGCTCGTTTTAGACTGTAATCTCTTTTCAGTTATTTATACCACTGACGGGCTTTAGATCCTTATTTCTGACACTATAATTTAATGCCGTGACACAAGCCCCAGATTTACAGTTTCCACTGCTGGCCTGAGAGTTTCATTCCATTTCCCTCTGATACAGTGAATTCAGTGGATCCGTGGTAGGGAATTTCATTAGTAGGTTTTTTTTTCTTTGTTTCTTTACAATACATTTTTGCAGACTCAATATTAACTTATTTGTCTCCCAAGAGGTGCTCTGGCACCAGGTTTTGAAGCATATTTTGTAGTTCCTGGTTTTCTACAATTGACATTCCATTGTATTTATCTACCAAAATTCACATATCATTCATTGAAAGTTTAATATGAATATGTACACATCATTTAACCTTATAAGCATTACATATCTCATCTGTAAAATGGGCATAAAATACCCATTTCATGATGTTGTTTAAAAAAATGAGTTTTTGCATGTGAAACACTGAGAACTATGTATAGCACATATCAAGAAGCAGTATAACATAATGTTTAAGAGCGTTAAAGTTGGAGGATATGCACTATATAATTTTAGAGATACTATCCCCTTAGATTACGACAAGAATGATGTCTTCTGGAATAATTCAGTGTGATAGCCCTGCCTTTGACCCACAGACTCTTAGAATTTATCTCAAAGAAAAAGGAGCAAACAGAGCAGATATATGTCGAAAATTGTGTGCCACAGTACCATTTGAATAAAAAAGCAGGAATAATTTAAATGTTCACCAAAAGGGATCTGTGTAAGTGAATTATGCTGCATATAAATAATGAAATACATGCTCTGCAGCTGTTACAAAAGAATGCAAAATGCAAAATGGTCTGTATTGACATTCTTTTTTTTTTTTTTTTTTGAGACGGAGTCTCGCTCTGTCGCCCAGGCTGGAGTGCAGTGGCGCGATCTCGGCTCACTGCAAGCTCCGCCTCCTGGGTTCACGCCATTCTCCTGCCTCAGCCTCTCCAAGTAGCTGGGACTACAGGCGCCCACCACCGCGCCCGGCTAATTTTTTGTATTTTTTTAGCAGAGACGGGGTTTCACCCTGGTCTCGATCTCCTGACCTCGTGATCCACCCGCCTCGGCCTCCCAAAGTGCTGGAATTACAGGTGTGTAATAACTTATTACAAGTTATAGAGAATAATCATAGTTCCTATTAATATATTGCCAGATAACTTGAGGATTTTGCTCATTCTTGTTTTGCCTACTTATCGTGCATATCTCTGTGAGAGACTCTATTGCAATTGCCTTTTCCTATATCCATCTCTCATTATATATTTTGATCCACTTGATAAAAGAGAACTAACAGAGTGACTAACAAATGATAGCTCCTCAGTAAATGCTTATAAAACTAAAATGAACTATACTAATATTTTGGGAGTTTTGTAGGCCAGTGTGAGCTCACACACAAACAAATATTCTAAGCAACGTTATAATATAAGCTGAATCTTGACCAGGAGCAAATTTAGAGAATTAGTTGCAGCTGGGCACGGTGGCTCACGCCTGTAATCCCAGCACTTTGGGAGGCTGAGGCGGGCGGATCACGAGCTCAGGAGTTCGAGACCCTCTTGGCCAAGATGGTGAAACCCCATCTCTACTAAAAATACAAAAATTAGCTGGGCGTGGTGGCATGCGCCTGTAGTCCCAGCTACTCCAGAGGCTGAGAGAGGAGAATCTCTTGAACCCAGGAGGGAGAGGTTGCAGTGAGCCGAGATCATGCCACTGCACTCCAGTCTGTCAAAAGAGCAAGGCTCTGTTAAAAAAAAAAAAAAAAAAAAAAATTAGTTGCAAGCCACCTTCCAACAGGCAACGTATGATGATTGTTAAATATATGACATTATAGTAGTTCATTGCTTTTGTGTAATTAAAATTCCAACAGTATGTTAAATATATACAGAGATTTAAAGAAAGAGCATGACTTGTTGCATTAAAACAGGAGTGAGTAGATAAGGTTCTTGAATAGAGTTATAGGCTTCTTATAGAAACACCTGGGAATAAAGAAAGCACCAAGAAATATAAGATTGGACAAAAATAAATAGAGAAATAATTACACAGAAATAATGTAGCATTAAAAGAAGAAAATGTAAGATAAGAGATTGAGTCTGAAATTGGCAAAGTGAGACAATGCAGAAGATGTCTAAAAGGCTCTTCTTAAGAATCTTTTAATTAAAGTACTAGCAGAAGCTTTTTATGATGCTGCTTCATTTCTTTAAATGAATCTATTTAAATGGATGCTATATTATTTGGGACTGTTTTAATTACTTATAAAAGAAATCAATTCTTGCTTCATTTGGTAATGTATCTACCTTCTTTTTTCAAAAGAAGAGCCAAACCAAAGGTGAGATTTTCTAATTTCAGATCTAAATTTTATTGGGAACAGCCAGTTTGAGAAACATAGACTAGATGTCCAGTTGTCCTTCATTCAGCAGGAGCAGCAAGATTCAATCATGTTTTTATTATATTATTTCCTGAAACTGGTGGCTGTAACCATGAAGTTTGAGGTCGGTACTGTTCACCAAAACATAGAAGAGATTCCAATTGATGCTCATTACTAATTAGTGTTCATTAAAGCATAACATACCCTATATTGTTTCTCTTGGATTGCTTATCTGTACTTGTGTATTCATTCATTCATTCACTCACTCATCCATCCAGCTATCTATCTGTCTATCCATTTATTCATTTTCAAACTAAGTTTTAGGGCTGGCACTGTGATAAATGCCATTCACAGTCATTAGTCGATAGTTACAGTTATAATTTAAAAGTGTATAGAATGGCAGAGGGTGGAGACATTTTGATATAAGTAAGAAAGTGCTATAATTATTTCTTGGTTTATGTGTTATAACTGAGACAGCACAAAGAACAGCTTATTAACTTTGTCCAATAAAGTGTACGTAGTAGTAAAATTTGAGCTGAGTCTTAGAGAATATATATGGATTTTTTAAAGGAAGAAAAACAATAGCATATGCAAAGCCTTTAAAGGAAGGAAGGGCTTTATGAGTTTTGGAAATAAGGAAAAGAAAAGGATGATGAGTTTGGAAGTATGGTGGGAAACAGGTATAGAGAGGTGGATTGATTTCTGGTTATGCAGACCTTACTGTAGCATGTTAAGGAGTTATATTTTATCAATGATTCAATACCTTTTTAAGAGGAAGGACTTGATTAGATTAGTGTTTTAGAAAAATTAATTTGCTAGTCATGAGGGTTAACTATAGTGGGGTAGGATGAAAGCAGGACAGCCAAATTGGTGGCTTTTATTAAAGCTTAGGAAACAGAAAAGCCCAGACTAAGGAACATGTAGTACTGCACTTAATTTCTCTTAGTCATTAGGCTTTTCAACATAAACCAAACCAAAACAAAATCATTGCAAAGAATAGAGCTCTGTTCTTATAAAGTGTTTCCCTTCAGTTGTGGTCTAATTAATTAATTGTTCCTGAAATTTAATTAAATAGTCATGGATATTTTTATAAAGGATGTGGAACAACCAATTAAAATTTTCATCGTGGCCTTTCAAAATTAATTATCCCTTAAATGCCACAGTCTAACCTATATCACAGATATTTAAGCATAAGAGGAAAAATGTTTGGATTTGAGTGAATCATAGTATTTAGTCTATCATATCTAATAGGGAAAATGAAAGTTAATTTGAGATATACTACAGATCAGTGCTATTCAATAAAACTATCAGTGACGATGGAGGTGTTCTATGTCGTTACTGTCCAATATGGCAGTTCTAGCCATATGTAGCTATTGAGCACTTAAAATGTGCCCAGTACAATGGGGACATGAATTCTTGATATTTTTAAAATTGTATTTAATACATGTAAATTTAAACTGAAATTTAAATAATCACATGTACCCTAGTGGCTACCTTGTCCAACTGAGCCTGCATATTTTTCACTGTCTATCACCAATCTGAATTAAGCACCATCACCATTCCTGGTTTCATAGAAGCAGATGCCCATGTCTAACTTAGCACTGGTAACACTGTTACGTTCACAAGATTGTAAGCTACTAAGATTGGGACCTTAGTCTTATTAATTTTACATAATGTCAGATACATTGCCTAACAAAAAAGAACTTGCTTATTGTTTTTTAAAATTAAATACTAACAGAATGAATGATTAAACACCATTAAATAAATATGTTAGTTCAGATTATATATTGATGTGTGGTCATTAGTTTCCTACAAAAGAAAAATTTCATGTTTTTCAATCTAAATGTATAATGCTCCCTCCAGCCCTACAGACATACTATTTTTTTCAAAAGAATAAAGAGACATGAACAATATAAATTCAAACTGTAGGACAGTTGTGTCACATTTCCTGGAATATGTTGTAGCCTCCGTTTTGTAGCTACACCTCCAGGATAACTTGTGAATCCTTAGGGTCATGGAAAGAAGCCCAGTAAGTGAATCGCTTTCTGAACAGGGCTGTCTTTGTTTCATCATGGAGCACCTTGTCCTCTTCATCCAACATTATGATTTGCTCTTGGCCTTTCTCTGGGACACAATATGTGGCTCATAGTTCTGAATTAGAGGAGAAAGATGGTTTTAGCATTATAGTTGCAAAGAAAGCATTTCTTCGGATTTAGCCTGTTCTTTACCAGGGAGCTTGAAGTACGTAAGGAGGAAGTCATTACATATTAAACTCAGAATAAAACACCTAAATTCCTGGACATGACTAAAGTGTATTGGTGACAAAAACTTCTGGAAAACTAACTCTGCCAATTCAGAAAACGTTACTGGCCTCATAAAGTAATGGTACAGATCTATAGACAGTTTAAATTGCCAAGGTCAGCAAAGATTACATTTGAGAGTTTGGGGATGACTGGGCATGGTGGCTCACGCCTGTAATACCAGCACTTCGGGAGGCCAAGGAAGGCAAATCACCTGAAGTCGGAAGTTGAAGACCAGCCTGGACAACATGATGAAACCCTGTCTCTACTAAAAATACAAAAATTAGCTGGGCATGGTGGCGGGCACCTGTAATCCCAGCAAGAGTGAAACTCCAACTCAAAAAAAAAAAAAGAGAGAGAGAGAGAGTTTGGAGAGTTTGGGGAGACTATGTAATGATTGTTACCCCAGTGATGTAAAAGGTTCATTTTATTAAAGTATTAATTACTTATATGGCTTTATATCATAGGCAACAAAGGGTTAGATCACTTATTTGGGTGGGCATATTGCACATTAGATGAAGTAAGTGGAGCATTGCATTAGAGTGGAGCTGTTGCAATCTTTTGGATATTTTCTCGAATTGTTTTAACTTCTAAATTATAAATATAAAGTATTAGGAAACTGTCAGCAGAGGTTAACTCCTTTTCCCTCACCAGGTTAATTTGAAACCTACCTGCTCTGCAATGTCTTCAACAGTGTCTTTTATTGAAATATACTCAAATTACAAAATGCATACTCATGAAATACTCAGTGAAGTGAAAAAATTTAATATTTTAATAACATTTTTGATAGATAAAAAAAGAAAACCTTAAAAAGCAATTTTGCTATGACTTTATCCTCAACTACAGAGTTGGAGAAGCTCAAGATATCTCCATAATCAGTTCAGAAAATCCTTATGGGGTATCTTATTCACAGTGATAAAAAATGTACCTGGCTATTATTGATATCTGTTATTATTTTAGCAAGCATTGGGAAACTGCACCTTTCGTTTCTAATGTCTGTGGTAGTATCTTTTTCAGTGTTCGGCACCAAAGGTCTTCAACCCATATGTACTATAACAAAATATAATTTTCTTGTTTCCCTGACTCTTACAGACTTCATAAATACAGATATTTCTACTTAAAATTCAAGTTCGTGAAGAATATAGGCTGAAGGGAAAAAAGGATAAACATCAACTCTACTGCAATGCTTCTCAAAGTGCTCTAGTCCAGACACACAGCGGAGAAGTGTAAAGACATGTCCTGAAGCAAACATTTATAAGATATTGCCTGTTCTTTATTTATTTTGTTTTAATATAAATAATAATTTCCTTGAATTACCTATCATTGGATAAAATCGAGCCTTCAAGAACACAAACCATGTTTATCATATAATTTTGACGTTTCTGCACACTCACCAATAAAGCTCATTTGAAAAAATCTCTTTCCCTTTGAATAGCAAAAAGTGCTTTTATTCTATCTTTTTGATTCTCTATTCCACAAGGATCAGTTCCTTTTGGTAAAACATCTTGGGCTCTTTTGCGAGTTTATGTATTATGTACTTCGACTTGAGCCTTAATATATCAAAACCTACATGTGTACAGGCTTAAGCTTCCATCTTGAAACCAGAAATACTCAGAAAAAGTGTTTTTGGGAAATTCTGGATGAAGTATTTAATCACAGCCATTCCTAATAAGTGAAATAAAATTGTACCACATAAATTAGTAAAAAAAAAAAAAAAAAGGAAAACAATGTTCTACATAAAAAAATAAGCCCACACTTGACACAACCTTTATTTATTTATCAGCATTGGCCATAATAGATGAGGATGCTCAGTGAATGTTCAAATAACTCAAAATGGGATTACATATTTGGGATTCAAATTTTCCCCACCAATAAGGAAAATAATAAAAGTGAAAATATCTATAGAGCATCCTCTAAATAATGTCACAAGGCCATCAGCTTTCAGTGAAAGTTGTTACACTGCCAGTTATTTGAAAAGTCTCTGCTTGACTGACTTCCATCACAGAATATATATTTCTTGTTTGTAGAAGCTGATTGGCATTCCATCATTCCCTGGCATATCTCATTGTCGCTATAATAATGTAATAATTTAACAGCACAATGTATTAGAGAGATATAGTGGCTACTCACTACTTAAAGTTTTACAAAGGGTACTTTTCTTCTGCTTTGAAGAAGGTTGTAACAGTATTAAGAAAAATTATCCAAGCTTCAGTAGAAAAATGAGAATGCATTTTAAAACAAGATTTCAGAGGCTCTTTTCATTTTCTTCTTAACATTACTTGTAAGAGGCACTTGGCATATAGTGGAAGAAGCATTGGTTTTAGTGTCAGAAGATATGGAATTGAAATAAATCTGTGTGATCTGGGGCATAACTGTTGGCTAATTGCAGCCTTTTTCTAACCCACATTTCCTACAGATAAGAATAAATATACATTGGTAAACAAGAAAGATGTGGCTTCTGATCATATTCCTAGCAGGCAAGAGAGAAAGAGAAACAGTAGTTTACAATATTATATTTCTTAGGAACAGGAGGAAAGAATGAAATAGGGACATTTAGCAGGGTGACATAGTCAGTGAGGACAGCCATTCCTGAAGAAGTAATGCATAAGCTGAATCTTAAAACATAAACAGGTGCTAAGCAAATAAGGACAAGAATAGGGAAAATCAGAATAAAATAAATCCCCGCACCCTTAAAAAAAAAAACCACCTATTTATCTATAGCCATGGTGTCAAGTAGCCATCAGAAATATGATGTAAACTCTTTCAATCAATCATTGAGGACAACTCAGCTCAGTGAATACATTCTCACAAGCTAACAAATCAATGTCAGTTCCTCACAATTAAAAGTCAGAAATCAGTCATAAACACACTTCAATTAAAACTCTTTTGGCTGCCAACTAATCAAAACTAGCTCCACCCCAACTATTAAATATTTATAGATAATATCAACCAATGTTGGCCCCTGAAAATCCACAAATCCCTGAATTTTACACATTCCTACAACCCTACATAACATCAGCACTCTGCTCTCCTCAGAAAATCTGTGCTTAAGCAGCATATCAATCCCTTACTAGAAGAAGCAAACATTCAGCTTTTTAATTTCCTTAGATGCTGAATATTAGCCTCATCATCCTTTGTCAGGGGTAAATGTAGTATACTTGAGGAATTGAATAAAAGTCTAGCAGAGCTAGATGGAGGTAAATGTAGGGAAAATTGGCTGAAAGGTTAGAAAGCAACAAGATTGTGGAAGACTTCAGAAGCCACTCAAAAGATTTTGCACTTTATCTTAGAGCAATGGGAAGTTATTGAAAAATTTCAAACTGTGAATGGCGTGATCATGGTTCCTTCTTATAATAACTCTGGTTGTATTGTGGAAAATGGTAAAAAGAGAGTAAATGTAGAAAGACCAAATAAGAGGATGTGGTAGTAGTTGGGATGAGAGCCAATTATAGCTTGTACTGGTATCTAGAAAAGGAACGGAAAGAAGAGGAGGAATTAAAGAAGCACGCAGAAGAACAGAGTAACTTAATACTTACTGGATGTTTTAGAGTGATGGCAAAAACAGTAGGTCAGCCTGCTGGCCTGTGCACCTGGGTGATTGATGTCACCATTCTCTGAGGTTGGAAATACTTGCAGAAAAAGTACTTTTGTGAGAAAAATGATAATATAAGTTTGGTACAAATTAAGTTTAAAAAATATGAAGAAAAACTAAGTAGAGTCATTTGGTAAGAAGTTGGAACTTAAAAGAGAAGGCTGATTGGAGATGAAAATTTATGTATAATTGAAATATTTAAATGTTCTCATTTTCAGCTCCAAAATTCTGTAATAGTTGATTTTCTTCTGGATAAATGGTTTCTGGTGATATGCCTTAATAATTCCTAACATGTCCTTCCATCAAGTATGTAGCCATTCTCTTTCTCTTTCTCTTTCTCTTTTGTCTTTTTTAATTACATCAGTTTCTTGTGGAGGCTGTAGCCAAAATCCGAGTAGACACTATATCTGATTGAGCCTGTGGCTGAGCCTCAAAAGATAGACAGATGTGCTGGAGTGCTGGTTCTCTCAGTGCTGTGGTGGTTGGAGGTTTCAAGTCATTCAAATTAGGTTCCCAGAGTCTTGCTGATTGATCACATAGTAGTGAATATATATAGTTTTCTACATGCACCAATATGGTTAGACATTTGGGAAGCACTGCAAAGGCTATTTAAAGTTCTTCGTTCTTTAATATGCTTTCCTTGCCCAGGTCCTAAACTGGAAAGGGCCTGAATTCCTGGATTAAGTAGAAAAGGAAAACACTTTGTTTAGTGGAGACAAACCAAAGAAAGAGAAAGGAATTCTGATAAGAGACGGAAAGACAGAAAGGTCACAGAAACTGTATAATCTTGATTTGGTGCTCTCTATAAACCTCTTAAACTTGCATAAGATGTAAGAAAGCATATGCTGGCCGGGCGCAGTGGCTCACGCTTGTAATCCCAGCACTTTGGGAGGCCGAGGCGGGCGGATCACGAGGTCAGGAGATCGAGACCACGGTGAAACCCCGTCTCTACTAAAAATACAAAAAATTAGCCGGGCGTGGTGGCGGGCGCCTGTAGTCCCAGCTAGTCGGAGAGGCTGCGGCAGGAGAATGGCGTGAACCCGGGAGGCGGAGCTTGCAGTGAGCCGAGATCGCGCCACTGCACTCCAGCCTGGGCGACAGAGCGAGACTCCGTCTCAAAAAAAAAAAAAAAAAAAAAAAAAAAAGCATATGCTGCATGGAATGAAAGCATTATGTTAACATTGGACAATAGGCTTAATTTTGAGCAGGGCTATTGCTAAGGAACATGATTAACACTTGGCAAAGAGAGTTCTGAAGAAGAGCTATGGGGAATTTAAATATGAGAGATTTGAAGAAATCACAGAGCTTTAGACTTTCACAGATTATGGAATCAGAAATTCCATATTAGTTGACCTAGATATAAGTTGTACTTCTCTTCCTGTCTTGTTTTCTTTTGTTTGTTTGCTTGTTTAACTTGGCGTTTAGAGCTGAGCCCAATGAAAAAGGCTCAACTGCATTATAGCAGTTAATCTATTCCCCAAATGATTTAGTCTTTTTTTGTGTAATAACAAGATCTTGATACCAATATTGTTTCCAGTCACAAAGAGCTCTGTAAGTGTAAAAGGCTTGTCTTTTTAAATTGCAAGATTTTCTTATGAAAGCAAAACCTTTGGGAGGGATTTAGAAGTCTCCCTGTCCAGCTCATCTCACGCTCATTTGGTATAATAGCTCAAAATTCTCTTCAGAGCTCTTGTCTAGGATATCTTATCTCTTGGGTGTATTGCCTAAGCCTGAAGTCTTACTATCTTAGAAAAACCCCCAAATAGAGCCCTCAAAAAACTTTCCAAGTAGAGTGAAAGTCTTTCCTCTGAACTGTAAATAACAAGGAAACAGGTAAACCTACTTTTCTTTGAAAACTACAAAATAAGTAAAAGAGGTTTACCTTACAGAAACATGGAGAATTCTGAATTCCCAAAGGAGAATTATAGAACACAAAATGTATTAAATAAGAACTTTTAAAAAATAACAATTTCTATTTAATGTTAAATACTATTTTAATAAGATATTATTCTATGACCATTTTGAGGATTTTAGTGACAGATTAAGGTTTTAAAACTAAATCAATGTGTTGACATGTATAAATACTTATTTTCAAATGTGCACTTTTAAGTGAGACTTCTGCTTTCTGTAAGGGAATACAAATAATATAAACTGTCTCATTTATATGACCTAAGAAAATGTTTCTTCTCTCTTTTTTTCTGTAAGTTATTACCTATTTCAAAATTATGTCAGTCTAAGACCTTGAAGAAGCCATCCACACTTCTATTGAAACTTTGTACTATGAAATCCTTTCTGAAGTGCTCCCTCTTCTTCCTTTATTGACTTTTTTCCCCCTTAATTTAATACTATTGCCAGTTACCTACCATTTGATCAACAGTATCTTGTGGCAACTAAGTCACTGTGCTGTTTTTTCTCAACTCAGACTGTCTGGAGCCTTGTTCCATCAAGCAGTAACTGTGCACTTAACACGTTAATAGTCTTAACACAAAAAGGTAGAGAGAAATAGAGATCTTTTGAGGTGGCAATCATTAAAGATAGACACACAAATGCATTCGGTGCCAGATTTGATTACCTCAAACAAGTGAAATTAAAGTAAACATTTTATCATCTCCAATTACAGTTTCTCTCCTGGGGATAATTAAGACAAATGAGTAGAAGGCACCAATTGCAATCTTTACTTAGTTCTAGAGACAAATGAACAATGCACAATCAAAATAACTTTAGACCAGATGTAGTTACCATTCAGTTATTATATCTAATTATTATATAAACTGGAATCATCCTTTTATTCTCTCCGCTATCCCTTGCAAAATTACAGACATCACTTAAGTCCCACTTTCTACATGAAGTCCTCTTTGAGTATAATGCAGTTTATCGGGGGGACACCCTGGGTTAGAAAGAAACAATCAGCTTTGAGAGTCAGATAACCTGAAGTCTGCAACTTGTTAACTAGGTGTTGTTGAAACACCCAGTTAACTTCTCTGAGCTTAAATACCTTTGTCTAAACTATAGAAAATATGATAAACATTAACACCACAGATGTTTGTGAATAGCAAATGTAATAATGTAAGGGAAAGTACTCAGTACTTTATAAAGCACTGTATAAAATTTAATCATCAGTTACTGACTTCCCACTTGTCTAATCTCCAGTGTTTTATTACAGAAAAAACATAGAAGAATGTAGAATTATTATTGTAATGATTATCATTGTAAATTCATAATTCAACTGAAAAACATTTACTTAGAAACTATCATATGAACCATATAGTCAAAATCATTTGAGTGCTCACTAGGTGCTTTTCACTGTTCTGGGGTCATTTACTTGGGTTATATGTACATTATTTATATTTATGTTCCAAATGTTGATTACAGCATGTGTTATTTATTCAGATGCTCGATTATTTGTTAGAAAATAGAAATATTAAAGAATAATAAAAACGTATTTTGTTAATTGATTTCAGCAATAATAATAGGCGAGTAAAATATATTTTAAGTTACTAAGAGGAAAACAAAAATTCTGAGAGATAAAATAATGTGCTCAAGATTACAGAGATTGTTCTCAGAAAGTATTTATTATGTCAAATTAATTGAGTAAATTGTTTGCCAAGATATTAAGTTGTTTTGATGTGGTATACTTTTCTACTTATAGTAATAGTTTTCTAATCAATGCATAATTCAATCGTGTATAAAATTTATGGAAATATGCTAGTCCTCAGTTTTGCATCCAAAATTAATACCTTGAGTTTACATGAGATACTACACATGATCTATAATACCTATGGATAGCTTTGGCTTTGGACCGGAGCATTTTCACATTAAAGAAAATCCATGAAATTTCTCAGTCTTTGGCAGAGTTTCTCATGCATGTGTTTAATATATGAACACCTCATGACCATTTCAATAGAGAGCTTCATAGCACGTAAATTAAGGCATTGCTTTTCTGCCTCTACATTGACGTGCTGAGTTCTAAATACAAACATGACATGGTTAGAATGAGTTGTAAAGGTTAGCTAATTGTTTAAAATGCTAGTTGTAAAACATAGTATCCCTTTGATCATCCTTTTCTTCTTTTTAAAAATTAATTCTAATGTACCAAGTGCCTTCCCACTAAACCAGAACCTTCTGTCTCTCCATAACTCCTTACTGTGACATCCACTTACCAGGTCTTTCTACACCAAATATTCCTAGCCTTGAACCTTTTCTTATTCTCTTAAAATACTGACTGACTTATGCCCCTATATCCAGGATTTTGTTGTGATAGTGCTAACAGAGTAGAGTTGGTCATGGGCATATCTTTTAGCCTATTTACCTTGCTTCTTCAAGTGTATAATAAAAGATGGAGTTGAACTTGGTGATTTCTAAGCTTTCTTTTATTTAAATGTCACTGCGCATGTATAATACCACTTTTGAGATTGTCTTAATGTTTCTCACATGGATCTTTTTTTTTCATTGATGAGCAGTATAATAGAATTTGAAAAGAGTCTAGGCTATTTGCATCGTTGTCATCATGTCTCCACTTGAAAATTTTCAGCAACAGGAAGTCTTACTCCTTTATGAGAAAGAGGTTTCTATTTGTTGGTAGTTATGAATATTAGAAAGTATTTTATTATAGGAAAGCTAGGACCAATGGTTGGTCTTACACCAACTGCACCTTCAGGAAGTCCCTTCAAAGGCCAGGAGAACATCTAAGTGAGTGCTTTGGGGTTTTCTTATCCAAGGTAACCTCTTTCCATTTGGAATACTGTAACTCAGCACACAATAGTTATTGGAAGCAGTGTGGTATAATGACATAGCACTGTTAAAGTCTGTGTTTGAAATGCTACTTCAGTTGACGGCTGTTTTACCAGGAGCTTGCTATTTAGCATATGTAAATTGTCTACTTTAATGTCTAGAACGTTGTCATGATAATGTTTCTTTTTGTCTCAAAACACAACTAAAATGTTAAACTTCTTTTACCAAGTTCTCATGGTTTTTTGCTCATAAATCTATTAGAAGGACTATATTGCAATTGTTATTATCTTTTACATGGATCTTCACTCTTTATCCTTTACCAGAGAGTTTTGGGTACATGAGCTCTCCATTTTCATCCCTGTATCCACAGTGGTTGGACCACCGAATGTTCTTAATATATAGAGAGTAAAAGAATGTGCTTAAAGTTGTTGTTAGTGGGCTAGTTCAGTTTCTTGACTTTGCTGCACCAAAGAATTTGAGAGAGTCTAAAGTAAAGGTAGGCAAGGAAACTTTATTGCAAAGTGAAACTACACTCTGCTGGGTCACAGTAGGCTGCTCCACAATGAGAAAACACCAACTGACACTGGAGAAACTCCTTTTACAGGAGTCTTACATGATTACTTGTGAAGGGGTGGAAATGTGCATTGTTGTTAGGCGTATTATGAGTGGTCTCCTGAATGCCCATGTGCTATTGTTGTACATGCTAGTATATACCTCATATGTCATATGTCTTATTAGCATTTTAATTCTCCACCCAATGATGTGGTTTTCATTATTATAATGAGCATAGGTCAGCCCAAGTATACTAATCATAGGTTTCTGCACTTGCATGAATTTGGGGATTTTCCCTTCTGTTCTTTTACCTCCTTGCTGCAGGATGCCCTAACCACAAGCCCAGGATGTGGTTTGGCCACTGTTGAGTGGTTTATTCTCTCCTTCTATTTGATAAGTTTGTTCCTCTTTAAGAGAGCCTATAACCACACTATCTAACCTACCGTAACGTCACATGTGTACTAGATGCCATAAAAGCACCACAGAGCAGCATGAGAAGATATTTTCTATTCATCTGGATTTTATATCCCTCTTCACACAACATGGAACTCCTTTTCATATCAAATCACCAAAACTCTTTCACATGAACTGCTCTGTGGGTTAAGAGGAAAAATAAGAGCCATTGTTTCACAATGTCTTGCCATTTGGGGTGTAATATTTAGTAATATGCAGCATATGTCTCCTGCTGAAGTGACAGGAGAATCACAGGCTGGTTTCTCAGCAGCCTCACAGATTAACTGCAAAGATGAAGTGTGGCATAAACCTTCATTTGCTCAGACTGGCATATGCCCCTCGCCCATTCTGCTGAGTCCCTTCACACCTATCTCTTTCTCTCTCTCTCCCCCCATACACATATTTCCTAGCTCTGCTTACTGAAGCAATAACAAGCTGATATTCTAACAACAAGCAAACTCAGTGCCCAGATATTTGATTCTAATATTAATTGCCAAAAAAAAAAAAAAGGAACCGAGGCAACTTGGCAAAATATCAAATTTCTGGTGTGGAGAATGTAATAGACAAGATAATACTAGAGTATCTTATAGCTCCAGAAAGTGAGAAATGATTTTAAAAATCCCATAATGGGCCGGGCGCGGTGGCTCACGCCTGTCATCCCAGTACTTTTGGAGGCCGAGACCGGCAGATGGCGAGGTCAGGAGATCGAGGCCATTTTGGCTAACACGGTGAAACCCCGTTTCTACTAAAAAAATACAAAAAATTAGCCGGGCGTGTTGGCGGGCGCCTGTAGTCCCAGCTACAGGAGGCTGAGGCAGGAGAATGGCGTGAACCCAGGAGGCGGAGCTTTCAGTGAGCTGAGATCGCATCACTGCACTCCAACCTGGGGGACACAGCGAGACTCCTTCTCCAAAAAAAAAAAAAAAAAAATCCCGTAATGATGGGTGTATCAGAAAGGGGCATAAGTGTTCTCAATAGCCAAAGTTGGAGCAATTTGTGCAACAGACTAAGTAAAAATTTAGTGTTATAACACAAAGTATAAAATAAATATAAATTAGTCCAAACAGTTGTATGTAACTGTTTATTAAACAGTTCATTTATATTAAATAGATTTGATTAAAGTATATTGAATTTAATTACATTTTATTTAAATTTTTATTAAATAAATAGGAGCAAACAGACAAATATCCAATGCAAAAGAATTCCAAATAAATTAGATACTCCACTCTCAAGAAATGGAGCATGACTCTCCACTCCTTTAGTGTGGGCTATGCATGGTGACTTCTGTCCCAAGAGGACAGGATAGAAAGGGAAAAAACATAACTTTACAGTGGAGAAACATGACAACCCTCAGGTTGGTGATCAAGATTGATATTGTTAGGGGTCAGTTATGTTGATATTATGTATAATTGACAGGATGTGTGGAGAATGGCACTCTATGTCTGTGGTCTTTCTTCCCAAAACGCATAGCCTTAGTTTTATTATGGGAAAAACATTAGGGAAACTAAATTGAGGGCTTCTGAAAATACGATCATTCCATAAAATATCTGATCTTCAAAACTGTTAAGGTAGTCAAGAACAAAGAAAGTTTAGGAAACCAGTACAAACCACAGGAGCCTAAGGAAAAATAACACTTAAATGTGGTATCCTGGATGGAACCCTGAAACAGAGGAAGGAGAAAAAAACTAATAAATTTCAAATACATTATAGAGTTTGTTTAATAACAATTTATCAATATTAGATCATTATTTATGACAAGTGCACCATAGTAATATAAGATAATAATAGGAGAAACTGGAGGTGAGGAATACATGGACTCTACTATCTTCACAACTTTTCTATAAATCTAATACTATTCTAAAATGTATACATGTATCTGTAGGTATATTATAGATATTTACATAAAATACTACACAGCTAAAAATGGGGATTTTGATAGGTGGTTTGTAGAGAATGAATGAGTGAACAATAGTGATATGGTTTGGCTCCATGCCCCCACTCAAATCTCATGTCGAATTGTAATCCCTAATGTTGGGGGAGGGACCTAGTGGGAGGAGCTTGGATCACGGGTAGATTTCCCCCTTCCTGTTCTCATGATAGTGAGTTCTCTGAAGATCTGGTTGTTTGAAAATGTGTAGCACTTCCCCATTTGCTCTCTCTCTCTCTCCTCCATATGGAGACGTGCTTGCTTCCCCTTCACCCTTCTGCCATGATTGTAAGTTTTCTGAGGCCTGCCCAGCCATGCCTCCTGTACAGCCTGCAGAACTGTGAGTCAATTAAACCTCTTTCCTTCATAAATTACCCAGTCTCAGGTAATTCTTTACAGGAGTGTGAGAACTGGCTAATACAAATAGCGATTACTGGACAAAGACTCTACTCAGGATCAGATTGGTCAGCAATCTGACTATTCTTCCCTGTACAGTACAGCCCTACTTTGCATATACCTGGACTTACCTTCAGGAAATAGTAACATTCCATTAGGTTGGTGCAAAAGTAATTGCAGTTTTTGCCATTAAAAGTAATGGCAGATATGTTAGTTAAAGACCGTTAAGTCTTCATATGCAATCAAACTTAAATTATGAACACTATAGTGTCAAAAAATTATCTTTTTTCTTACATATAGTTAAATATAAATGCTCTTGGATCCAGCACAAAATTCTTCTTTCTTTACTTGTATGTTCAGGTGCATTAGGTGCATTAAAAAACTGACTTACATCCCATTGTCCTAACTCAACTTGAAATGAATGATAGACCAAGGGTGTATAAGATATAGAAATTTAATTATATTAAACACACACACACAAAAGAGAGAGAGAGAGACAGAGAGGGAGAGAGAGAGTGAGAGAAAGAGAGAGAGAGAGAACTAGAACTGGGAGATTTGAGGGAAAAACAACAGCCACAGAAGATTTAAGTCTCAATAAACAGTTTTATATGCAATTTCCGCAAACATATTTTCATTTGCTATAAAACAGCAAACAGCTTGGGAGGAGAAGCCAGAAATACGCACAGAGAAAGCAAAATAGTGTTAAATAAATACTGGCTTGCAAAAAAGAAATTGCAGCCTATATTGAAATATGCTTATCTTATGGTACTTCAAAATGTAATAAATTTCTCTGACAAACAATAATTTAGTTTGAATTTAAAACAAATTCCCCTTTTGTCCTAAGAAAGTACAGTGTTAGACTTTGAAAGATGAATGGTTGTTTTTGCTCAGATATTGGTTATTAGCCACATAACTATGCCCTGGCTAGGCTACTTAGATTTTGTAGTTGTACTGAGAGAAATTTAGTTAAAGCAATTGTTTGAAAGTTAAGCAAAGATGTCTGAAAAAAGAGAGATGTTAAAACTTATAAGTGAAAGTTAATGCAATTTTCAGTATGAGGAAAAAAAAATTTCAAGGGAAAAACTTGTTTTTTTTTTTTGGACGGGGTTAAAGTGAAACATAGCATGTGTATAATATTTGAATAATTACTTTTATTAGTGTTTGACTTAATACTTATAAAGCTTAAAGCATTTAAGGTTATGAGTCAAAAATCAATGAAATCCAAAGAAACAGTAAATAATCTTGTACCTGTTCCTTGTTCTATACCAGGATAGAGTAAGATTTTATATATATATATATACACACACACACATACATATGTACAATTTTTTACGCATATATATAAACATATGTGTACATTACACAAAAATATTCACACATGCACCTATGTTCCTAGGGCAGAGAGCACAAGTGGCTGTTTATTTTGTTTATAGAAATTAGAAAGATTGTGGCTGCTTATTCATTAAACATCCACTAAATATGTTTATAAAGAAGACACTATTCTTTAAGAATACAGAAATGAAGATTTCTCATAACCTCTTTCTTCATGAGCTTATGGCCTAACAAAGACTATATAGAAGAAAATAAAAAATTATAATAGTCTTTCTAGAAAGACTATTGTACCAATTATTTTATTTATGTTTCCCACTGCTCCAGAAAGAATATAAGAAAATTAATAATAATAATAATATGACCTGAAAATGGAACAACATGCAGTTATGTTCACTGTAACAATTCAGTAACTTAAAAATATTAACAACTTAAATTCCCAGCAAAGGGAATCATTTGAATTAATAATAAAAAATACATCTAGATATTAAAATATTCTGCACTGCCTTGGAAGTATTTTCATGGAATTATTTTCATAATATAATTAAGAGAAAAACAATACCTAATATAAATCTTTTTCAGGAAAAATAATATGCATACAATTATTTAGATTGTATATGTGTATGTATAATCTCTCTCTACATATACACATATAAACATGCATTATATGTATGCACATAAACACACACAGAAAAGAAATAAGAGCTGTTTTCATGATAATGTTTATGACTCGGAGAAACAATTGATGTAATTAATTACCATATGTAAATATTTTTTATTTTTGTGTATCCTTCCAATTATTTCTACATGTAAATATAAACAAATATAAATATATATTCTTCTTTTCAGAGAGGGTCAATTTATAGGTTTCTATTTTTATAAGTATGCATTACTTTAAATGATTTTTAGGTGATTTCTATTTCTGACAGTCTGGTGGATTAGGTGCTGATGGAAAAGAAAGTACATAAAATCTAAAGCATACATTTTTCAATTATTTAAATTTCTTACATATTTACATGTTAAAAAATATAAATTTTACTCAAAATTTGAACTGTGGAAACTCTTAATTCCACCTTTGACCACATTGAAATAATTTTCACTCCCCACATACATAGCTTTTGGATTTTTTTGTGTGCATGTACATCCTTCTTGTCATTTATTTATACAAATACAAAAAAATTAAATCTACCTCTTAATTTTCCTCCTTATTTAGACAAAATATATCATTCTATATATACTGTTATAAACTTCATTTTCTTCCCTAATAAATTCTGGGGGCTTTCCATATTGCTACATAAAATCCTTCTCCATTCTCTTCATACATGGTTTTTCATCATGTGTATGGAATCACATGATTTAACAATCCTCCAATATTTGGCTATTTTATTACATTTTTGCAAAGAATAACATTGTTCATTTGCCATTTTGTATGTGTTAAAGTACATCTACATTATAAACTCTATAAATTAGAAATGCAGGATCAAAGAATTCTTTTGTATGTATTGCTACCTGGCTAGTAATGTTTTATCTCCAATATAACAACTGAAAATTGTGTTTCAGTTTACTATTATTTTGCTTTCATTTGAAAGATAATTTTTTGAAGTGTGTATTTTTTTAATTTTAATTTTAATTTTTACTTTTACTTTTAGTTTTACACATCCTGTACATGTGCAGGATGTGCAGGTTTGCTACACAGGTAAAAGTGTGCCATGGTGGTTTACTGTACCTATCAACCCATCATCTAGGTATTAAGCCCAGCATGCATTAGCTATTTCTCCTAACACTCTCCCGCCGCCAACCTCACCCCTCCAACAGGTCCCAATATGTGATGTTCCTCTCCCTGTGTCCATTTGATCTCATTGTTAGCTCCCACTTACATGTGAGAACATGTGGTGTTTGGTTTTCTGTTCCTGTGTTAGCTTGCTGAATATAATGGCTTCCAGCTTCATCCGTGTCCCTGCAAAGGGCATGATCTCATTCCTTTTTATGGCTGCATAGTATTCCATGTCAAGGAACAACAGACGCTGGTGAGGTTGTGGAGAAATAGGAATGCTTTTACACTGTTGGTGGGAATGTAAATTAGTTCAACCATTGTGGAAGACAGTGTGACGATTCCTCAAGGATCTAGAACCACAAACACCATATGACCCAGCAAATCCATTACTGGGTATATACCCCTAAGAAATATAAATCATTCTATTACAAAGATACATGCACGGGTATGTTCATTGCAGCACTATTCACAATAGCAAAGACAAGGAATCAACCTAAATGCCTATCAATAATAGACTGGATAAAGAAAATGTGGTATATATATACCATGAAAGATAATTTTTATAGCTGAACTGCCTACCCAAGATTGACTGTCTTATAAAAAGAACTTTGTAAAGTTGGAACCCATCATTATTGGATCCTACCATCAGAATAATGCCAAACAGAAATCCCATCACACAGAATAAATCAAGAAAATTTCTATGTATTATTTTGGGCATTGGACAAAAGCTAAACAAAATATCTCCAGAGACCTTACAATAGCCAGCCAGCTTTCACAAAGCTTTGCAAATACATTTAAGATCATCCTGTATAGTACAAAATAAACCCTCAGTAAGGATTCAATTTAAGGTGGACTTAGGTTGCTAATATTCCAAACATATTGCAAAATTAAACACATATCTCTAGAGAAAGCACGTTCAACCCAGACCTTAAAAAGTAGACATAGGTAAAGTTCCAAGCAATCGAAAAATCAAAAACACCTAAGAAGAAAAGCACTTCTGAATGAGAGCCAGATGAAGAGTATGGGAAAAACAAAACAGGTACCAAATTCCAAATTTCAAGACTTCAAACATTACAAAATATGAAATAACTATTTTTAATATATTTATATTAATGAAAGAGAGCTTGGAAATAATAGCAAGAAAGCAGATTAATAAAAACAAACTTATTTTGAAAAAGATGTGTATTATATATATCGATACACAAACACATACAATTCATGCATTTTTTAACAACTGGGTTTCTTTCCCTTCCTTCGTTCCTTCCTTCTTTGCTTGCTTGCTTCCTTCCTTCCTTCCTTCCTTCCCTCCTTCCTTCCTTCCCTCCTTCCTTCCTTCTTTTCCTTCCTTCCTTCTTTCCTTCCTTCCTTCCCTTCTTCTTCTCTTTCTCTCTTTCTTTTCTTTCTTTCTTTCGACAGAGTCTTTTCTCTGTTACCCAGGCTGGAGTGCAGTGGCATGATCTCAGCTCATCGCAACCTCCACCTGCTGGGTTCAAGAGATTCTCCTGCCTCAGTCTCCCGAGTAGCCGGGACTACAGGCATGCCCCACCGCACCTGGATAATTTTTGTATTTTTTGTTAGAGATGGGATTTCACCATGGTAGCAGGTCTGTTCTCGAACTCCTGACCTCAAGTGTTCCACCTGCCTCAGCCTTCCAAATTGCTGGGATTACAGGCATGAGCCACCAAGCCAAGACAACTGGGATACGTTCAAAGAAATGTGTTGTTAGGTAATTTCACCTTTTATGACCATCGTAGAGTGTACTTTCACAAACCCAGATCATATACCCTACTACAAGGTATCTAGGCTATGTGGTACAGCCTATTGCTCCTAAGCTGTGAACCTGGCAGGATGTCCACTCTTTTGGCTTCCCTGGGCCACACTGAAAGAAGTATTGTCTTGGTACTACATAAAATACACTAAAACTAATGATAGCTGAAGAGCCAAAAAAAAAATTGTATAAAATTTTCATAATGTTTTGCAAAGTTTACGAATTTGTGTTTGGTCATGTTCAAAGGCATCTTGGGCTTTATGTGACCCATGGTCCATGGGTTGGAAAAGCTTACTGTACAGCGTGGTACTATACTGAATGTTGTACTATACTGAATACTATAAGCAATTGTGACACAATGGCAAGTATTTGTGCATCTAAAAATATCTAAATATGGAAAAGCTCCAGGAAAATGTAGCATAGTATATTTAAAAAAATACACCTGTAGAGTACATTTATCACAAATGGAGCTTGCAGGATTGGAAGTTGCTCCAGGTAAGTCTGTGGGTAAGTGGTGAGTCAATGAGAAAGCATAGAACATTATTGTACAGTACTGTAGACTTTACAAATACAGTACAATTAGGGTACACTAAATTTATTTTAATAATTATTTCTTTAATAATAAATTAACCTCAGTTTACTGTAACTTTTTTCTTTATAAACTTAAATTGTTTTTAAATGTTTGACTCCTATAGTAACACTTAGCGTAAAACACAAACACATTTTATAGCTGTACAAGAATATTTTCTTTCTTTATATACGTATTCTATAAGCTTTTTTCTATTGTTACATTATACTATTTTTTTTTTACTTTTTCAACTTTTTGTTAAAAACAAAGACAAAGACACACACATCACCATGGGCCTACGTAAACATCAGGATCATCAGTATCACTGTCTTACACCTCCACATTTTGTTCCACTTCAGGGACAAAACAACAAGGAGTTGTGATCTCCTATGATAACAGTGCCAATAATAACAATGAAAATCTCATCATCCCCTCTCCTCTGCCTGGCTCAGCCTCTAGTAACCATTCTTCTACTCTACTTCTACAAGATCAGCTTTTTTTAGATTTTACTAATGATTGAGACCATGTAATATTTTTCTTTCTGTACCTGGCTTATTTCACTTAACTATTCATGGTTCAGTCATTAATATTATTCATGAATATTATTAAAAACCTGAATATTTCAGGTTCATTCATGTTACCATAAATAACAAGACATCATTCTTTTTCTTATTACTAAATAGTACTTTATTGTGTATATATACCACATTTTCTTTGTTCACCTGTTGATAGACACTTAGGTTGATTCCATATCTTGTCAATTGTGAATAGTGCTACAATAAAGATGGGGGTGCAGATATCTCTTAAACATATGGATTTCATTTCCTTTAGATAAATACCCAGAAGTAGAACTGCAGGTTCACATAGTATATCTATTTTTAAATTTTTCAGGGAAACTCTCAAGTGTTTCCACTGGCTGTGCAATTTACATTCTCACCAACAGTGTACAAGAGTTTTCCTTTTTTCCACCTCAATGCTCGCATTTGTTATTTTTTGTGTTTTGGAAAATAGCCATTCTAATTAGGGTGAGTTATATCTCATTGTGGTTTTGATTTGCATTTTTCTGATGATTACTGATGTTGAGTAATGTTGATGTACATTTTTCTATATACTTTTGGCAATTTGTATGTCTTCTTTGGAGAAATGTCTATTCAAGTCCTTTGCCCATTTTAAATTCAGATTATTTGTTTTTAGCTCTTCACTTGTTCAAGTTCTTTATATACTTTTACAGTAACCTCTTGTCAGATGCACAGCTTGCAAATATTTCTCCCATTGACTAGGGTGTTCTTTCACTCTGTTCATTATTTCCTTTGTCGTGCAGAAGTATTTTACTTTGATGTAATCTTATTTGTGTTATTTTTGCTTTTGCTTCCTAAGTTTTTGAGGTGTTATCCAAAATATCTATGCTCGGAACAGTGACATAAAGTGCTCCCCTATGTTTTTTCCTGATAGTTTTATATCTTATATTTAAGTCTTTAATCCATTATGATTTGATATTTGGCTATGGTGAGAGATAGTGCTCTAGTTTCCTTTCTCTGTATATAGATATCCAGTTTCCCCAGAACCATTTATTGAAGAGACTTTTCCACTCCCAAGCTAATCCTGTGCATTCTAACTAAAGAGGGAGAAAGAGATATAGGGAAGATTCAAATAAATACAATCGGAGATGAAAAAGGGCACATTACAACTGATACCAAAGAAATATAAAGGATCATAAGAGAATATTATGAAGAAGTATATGCCAACAAACTGGAAAACCTAGCAGAAATGGACAAATTTCTGGACACATACAACTTACTAAAATTAAATCACGAATAAAAACTAGAAAATCTGAACAGACCAATATCAAGTAACGAGATTGTATCAGAAATAAAAAGTCTTTCAAAAAGAAAAAAAAAAGCCAGGACTTGATAGCTTTACTGCTTAATTCTACAAAACATTTAAGGAAGAACTAATACCAATTCTACTCAAACTATTTAAAAAAATTGAAGAGGAGATAATTTTTTCAAATTCATCCTACCAGGCCTGCATCACTTTAATACCAAAACCAGAGAAGGACAAAACAAAAAAAGAAAACTACAAGCCAATGCCCCTGAGGGACATAAATGCAAAGATTCTCAACAAAACAATAGCAAACTAAATTCAACAGCACACTAAAAAGGTCATTCGCCATGGCCGAGTTGGATTCCTCCCAGGGACGCAAATAAGGCTCAATTTAAGCCAAATCAATAAACATGACACATCACATTAATAGAATTTTTAAAAGGTGGTTATTTCAATAGACACAGTAAAAGCATTTGATTAAATTCAACATCCCTTCATGACTAAAAGCTTTTAAATTATGTATAGAACAAATGTACCTGATATAATAAAGGCCATATATGATAAACCCATAGTTAATACCATATTAAATGGGAAAAAATGGAAAGCTTTTCTTCTAAGATCTAAAATAAGAAAAGAATGCCCACTTTCACCACTTTTATTCAGCATAGTAATGGAAGTCCTAGCCAGAGCGATCAGGCATGAGAAAAAAGTAAAGGGCATCCAAATTGGAAAGGAAGAAGTCAAATTGTCCATGTTTGCAGAAGACATCATTGTATGTACAGCAAATTCTAAATATTTGACAAAAAATTCTTAGAACTAATAAACAAATTCAGTAAAGTTGTAGGATACAAAAATCAACATACAAAAATGCAGCGTTTTTACATGTCAGTGGTGAACTGTCTGAAAAAGAAATAAAAATGCAATCCTATTTACAATAGCTACACAAAATACAAAATTTTGGAATAAATTTTACAAAGAAGGTGAAAGACTTCTACACTAAAGACTATAAAGCATTGAAAGAAATTGAAAAAATCACACAAACAAATGGAAACATATTCCATGTTCATTTATTGAAATTATTAATATTGGTAATATGTTTATACTACTGCAAGCAAGCTATAGATTTAATGCAATTCCTAACAAAATACCAATGAAATTGTTCAAATAAAGAGAAAAAAATTATAAAATTTATGTGGAATTACAAACAACCAAAGCAATCTTGAGCAAAAATAGCAAAGCTGGAGGTATCACACGGTGACTTTTAAATATATTAAAAAGCTATAGTAACAAAAATAGCACGGCATTGGCATATAAATAGACACATAATGCATGTGGGGCATAAAACCTAGATGATGGGTTGATAGGTGCAGCAAACCACCATGGCACATGTATACCTATGTAACAAACCGACATGTTCTGCACGTGTATCCTAGAACTTACAGTAAAATTTAAAAAATAGAAAAAAATAGACACACAGCCCAATGGAACACTATAGAGAGTCCAGATATCAATCCATGCACTTACAAACAACAAATAACTTTTCAAGATCAACAATGGAAAAGCCTTATGAGGGAGATACTATTTAATAATGGGAGGAAAAAGCACTAAAGGTTCAGAGAGTCAGTATGAGGACTGTAAAGATATGTCACTGATGACAAACTTAAGGATAAAATTATACTAAGTGAACTAAGTATAGCTAAGAAAATACTAGAAATCTAGTTTTCTCACTATAGAATCAATGAATGCATTTTCTACTATGATATGCTACTTTCAAAAAAAATCTCTCAATTTTTGTTAATTTCCCTGTGGTAGTTACCTGATTGGGGAACTGTATTTGGAAATGTAAAAATTTGTTATTCATATGTAACCCACATTGCTTAATTTGTTCTTCTCATTTTGGGTACAGGCGTTACCTTGGATTGACCACTCAATAAAATCATATTCAATCAATGTTTGGACATCATTTGATTTCTCATTATATATGAGGAAAAAAGTTTGAAAGCATAAATACAAAAATATATAATGGATAACTATATGCCTTTATGGATTACGACAGTGAGGTAAGGGAGGAAGAAAACATTGAGAAAAATAGTGATAAAGTAATAATTCTACTAGACAAATTGGGATTAGTGCTTGAGGAGGAGACTCAGGATAAAATAGCCACAATGACAGTACCTATCAGCAGAGTGCTTTACAGGAAAAGAAGTGTTCTTGTATATATTACCTTATAATTTTATTTTAAAATGGAAAACAAAAGTTATATGGATATTCAGTGGCTAAAATAATCTCATCCAACTAGGAGAATCAAATAGCTTTAGATGTGTCTCTATACATGGATAACATTTTGAAAGCTAAAAAAGTGGGCATGTAGGGTAGCTCCCACAGAATGTCTTTGATTGGATAATTTCATTAGGCTGTCCCTCAGGTTAAGGGATAAAACCCACAGACATTAATAAAGGTGTGGTCCCACAAAGTTTCCCTCTCTCTCCCAACCTGCTGGTTGTGCAGCCTGCTTTCTCCAGATTTCCCATAGGCCTTTGTAGGCACCCTTCTTCTCTCATGGATCTTTGAATAATAAATTGCTTCTGTTATTTCATGTGTTTTGTTATGCTGCTTCCTCAGTGTCTCACTCTCCTCCCAGTCAGGGCTCTCCTAGAGGTTGACTATATTGGTGGGAATAAACTGGATACAGATCACACAAGAACCACCAGAGTGTCTGCCAGTATAAAGACATTTCCTGTGAGAAGGACACTGGTCATGTGTTGGACCCTTAGGCTTCAGACGGTTTGCAAGGGCAAAGTAGTATCCCATGTAAGGCACATTGTAAACATCTACAACCATTTTCCTTGGAGCCCCACGAGTGCAGAGCTGTAACTTATAGCCACTCTCCAGAGAGAAACCTTCAGACTAAATTAGAGAGAGAAAGTCACAACAAGGTTGTTTGCCAGAATCAGTTCCTTGGAAACAGAACTGAGAACACTGTCTTCTTGCTGGCTGTCAGCTGGGAATGCGTCTTTGCTCCTAGAGTTGTCCTAAATTCCTTCTCATACTCTCCATATGGCCCTTCTCCAGTAATAGCATTTCTAGCCCCTCACACATTTCTAATGTCTCAGAATTCTACTATCACATCTCTCTGACTCCAACCAGTGACAGTTCCCCTTTTTAAAGAGATCATGTGTGATTAGATTGGACTCACCTTCATAATCCAAGGTAATCTCCCTATGAAAAGTTCTTTCCTTTTAATTACAGTTGAGTCTTCAACAACACAGGCATTAGGAGCACCAACCTCCCCCACACAGTCAATAATCCGTATTTAACTTCTGATTCTCCCAAAACCTAGCTACTAGTAGCCTACTGTTAACCAGGAGCTTTGTGAATAACAAGCAGCTGACTTATACATATTTTACGTTACATGTATTATGTATTATATTCTTACAATACAGAAGACTAGAGAAAAGAAAATATTATTAAGAAAATCATAAGAAAGAGAGTACTGTTCTGTATTTATCAATACCCCAAATTTATGTCATCTCTTTACAAGATGAATCGTCTGTCTAAAATGGCGGGCAACAGCAGCTACAGACGTTAATCTACAGTACGTATCAAGCAACTCAGCTTTCTCTTGTATGTCATGACTTTTCTCTGATTCTTAGGGGCACTTTCAGCACCACTATTGGCACATTGTATGGGTCCCATGGTGTTATTCAAGGTTTGCAATATTGCACTAAACACAATGAAAAATACGTGAGAACCGAGAGGGATCACCTTTTACTGCAATACACAATTTACTGGACAGATGAACCGCTCACACAGAGATGATTACTCTCACATGGGGTTTTAAGCAGATATTCGCCACCCTTGAGCTCACCACAATAACAACAGAAGGTGACAACAAAATTATTACAGTAGTACAGTATGCACTGCAGTTAATTTTATGCAGTTATAATTTAACACCGTACCACATATATTTACAGTTCTCTCGACTGGGAGTGGTAGCATGTAGAGTCTGTGTTTGTGTGTATAAATTCTGTAAAATTTTAACATTTTATAATAGATTCGTGTATATTTATGGCAGCAAATGATTAAACAAGACTATAACTGCATATATTTTATGCATTCATGACATACTTACATGTTTCCTAATTTTTCAGTATTTCTAGGCTATACAGTTGATCTGAAAGTTTTCTCAAATTATTATAAATCTCCCCCAATTTTTCAATCTATTTTTAAAACAACATGCATAAGTGGACCTACACAGTTTATACTCGTGTTGTTCAAGAATCAACTGTACATCTGCAAAGTTTCTTCTTGCTATTTAACATAAGATACTTATATATTCCAGAGATTAAAGCATGAAAGCCTGTGTGTGGGAATGGGAATGGGGGGGTATATTTTGTTTGTCTCAGTCAATATTATAAAAGAAAAAGAAAGATTGTGTAAATCCTCCAGATTTATGAAGTCTGAAGATACATTTTGATTAAATTCAATAACTCACCCTATACTATAGCCTGTACTAGAAGGGGGTAATATCATAAAGAAGATTATTGCATCAATTAACAAAATTAGAATGCAAATGGTAAATTACATAAAAGCATTTAATCAAAGTTAGATTTACCACAATTGACAACTGTCCTGTGGTTATATAAAACAATATTTATTTATTTATTTATTTACAGTTGATTAAAAATGATAGATGACTGAGAGACAAATAGACAGATAGTAAATGACATGGCAAATGGGGTAAAATGTTAAAAAGGGGGAGTATGTGCAAAGGGTATACATATTATTTTGTACAATTTTTATTTTTTTAATTATTTGTAAACACTTTAAAACAAGTTTGAAATTATTCCAATTTGTTTTATAATTAAAGTGAAACAAAGGCATTAGCAGATGTTTTTTTAAGTTGAGATAATTTATTTCCAGGAAAAATAAATTCTAAGTCCTCATAGAAGCTTTACAGGCAAAAAGAAATGATGCCAGTTTGAATCTCAGATGTGCAAAGGGGAAGATATCTGTAAATGGTAATTACATGGGTAAGTGTAAGAGACCTCTTATTTAAATTTCTTATCTATCTTTAGTTTGTGTCATTATCCTATAAGATTTGACTGTAAAAATATTGGACTGCTTATGCAAATTAATAACACTGTATTTTGGAGATAACCTTTGTAGAAAAATCCTATAAGGCAAAAAGAACATAAAGTATGGGGATTGGTTGATAAGTGGAATTGTATTGTTTTAAAATTGTTCTCTTCTTTGTTAAATAGCATATTACTTGAAAGTAGGCAGTGATGAAGATTCACATTGTATTCTACAAAGCAACACACAAGCAAATATATGCACATACAGGCATACACAAGTCCACATACACAACAGTAGAGTTAAAATACAGAAGATACAATAGAAAAGTAAAAACTATGAGATTTACCTAGTAGAAAAGAGCAAAGGAGAAAAAGAAAAAAAAATGTGATCCCATAGGATGAATAGAAAACAATCCCCAATATGAGAGACTTAACCATGTCAATAATTACAATAACTATAAATCAACTGAACTTCTAACATAAATGCAAAAATTATCAGACTGAGTAAAAATGCAAGATCTTCATTCTTTCCTATTTTTGTGATCTAAAACTCTTGAAGAATATTGGTCAATTATTTTGTTAAATGTTCCTCAATCTTTTGTATTCTCATAATTGGACTGAGTTTATACATTTTTGGCAATAATAACAAAAATTATGTCATGCCCTTTTGAGTTAGTCTTATGAAAGTGTAGGGAAAAACTTATGGATTCACCTAAGTGGTTAACTTTTTTTGGTGCTCTTCATTTATTTGGGTATATTCACAATTCTTGTATCATTTTCCTTCTCACTGATGAAGTTTATTTAATATTTCTTGTTGTGAGAAACCGTTGGTGATAAATGTCTTCAGGATTTGTATGTCCAAAAAAGTCATTATGTCACCTTCGTTTTTATTTTTGTGAATATAGAATTCAAGTTTGACATTTTATCTTTTTAATATATAAAATATATGTTTTCTGTATTGTCTCTTGCATTGTTTCTGACAAGAATGTGCTATTTATTTCTTTGTTCCTCTGTATGTAATGAATCTTTCTTTTATTTCTACTTTTAACGTTTTATCTTTACCTTCTATTTGGAACAATTTGGTTATAATATGCCTTGGTATAATTTTCTTCATTTTTTTCTGTGTGAATTTATATAAGCTCTTCTGATCTGTAATTTATAGTTTTTATTATATTTGGAAACCTGAGGGGACAGGCCACTATTTTTTCAAATAATTTTCCTTCCCTGTCCTCTGTTAATGACATCAATTACATATATCTTAGGCAACTTCTCACTGATTTTTTTTTTTCAGATTTTAAAAAACCTACCTGTTTCAGTTTGGATAATTTCTACTATTATGTCCTCAAATTTGATAATGTTTTATTCTTCAATGTTTAATTTGCCCCATTAATCCAAACCAGGATATTTTTCTGCCTAGGCATTATAGTTTTCATCCCCAGGTTTTATGTATTTTATGCTCTAAATGTTTAATATTTTTCTAACATTTTAAACATATTAAGTGCAATTATAAATTTCTGCTTTAATAATCTTATCTAAAATGTCAAACATCTGTATTAGTTATTGGTAGATTTAGATTGATTGATATTTCTCTTAATTTTGGATCATATTCCTCCATGTTTTTGCATGCCTGATAAGCTATTTTATTGGATGCCAAACATTGTGGAATTTACATTATTAACTACTTGATATTTTTCTGTTGCTATAAATATATAGGTATCTTTCATTTTTTCTAGGATGCCATTAAGTTACTTGGAAATAATTTAATCTTGTCAGGTCTTGCTTTTAAAACATGTTATATGGGACAAAGGCAATCATTAATCTAGGGATAATTATCCCCAATAGTAAGGCAAACATTTTTGAATACTCTATCTAATGCCCTATAAACTATGTGATTTTCTACTCTGGCTAATGCTGGAATACTATGTTTGGTTCTGTGAGAGTGCTGGGTACTCTTTCTTATAATTATTTATAGTGATTGCTTACTTTCTGTTGCACATTTTTCTCTTACACAAATCCTCTGATTACTACTCTGCTGAATGCTTAGAGGAGGCCTGTGTAGATCTGAATCCTGTCTTTGAGCGGCTCTTTTCTTTCTGGTGCTTTGCTGTGCAAACTCCAGCCAATTTGTTCTCTCTGGACTCATGACTTTATCCCTTATTCATTGAATCTTTCTAGCTCTGCCAGAATTCTCAAAATCTATGCTGCTACCTGAAAATAAGCTGGGGCAATCATAAGAGTCACCTTATTTGTTTTCTCTTTCTCAGATGTCATAAATTTGTTTAATATAGTTGCTGCCTAGGCAGCTGTTTCTAGGCATAATACATGAAACCCACCATCTTTGGCTTAGTTAAAACCTCCCTCCCTAATATGGCTGTTTGCTATATAGCCTGCTTGTTCTTCATCTCACTGAACCAAAACCCAACGTATTGCACAGCTGCCAACTGTAATAAAGCCTAATGTTAAACATCATAGTTATGCAAATAAATTCCCAGCTTCATGTGCGTTTTCTTTAAAATAGGTAATTCACAACCCCTAAGGAAAAGCCTAAAGGAAAATACCTATAAACCTTAATAAAGACATAATCCCAAAGGTTTCCTTTCTCTATCACTCCCTACCTGCTGGTTGAGTTCCCTTACTCCTCCAAACTTCTCCTTGGCCTCTTATGGGCACCCCTAACTTCTCTGGACCTGTGAGTCATACATTTCTTCTATGTTATGCATTTTGCTTTCACTCCCTAATGTGTCTACCTGAACCTAATTTTCCCACTGATCGGGCCTCTCCTAGAGAGTGGGTGTCTGGTTTATTGACATTTTCAAGAGAGAGACATCAAGACCAAATTACAATAGAAATCTCAACACCAGGGTCACTGATCTTCATTGTCTGATGTCCAATGACATACAACTGTTTTTAAATGTGTTTCGTCTAATGTTTTTAGTTGTTTTAAATAGGAGGGTAGGTCCAATCACAGTTAATTCATCCTGCTGGAAGCAGAAGTCTGAATGATTCTATTTGCTTGCAGATGAAAAAACTAATCTATCTGATATAAATTGAACAAGTCTGCCTGTGGGAGAGAATTGACTGAAAGAGAACAAGCAATTACTTTGTGGTGATGTAAATGTTCTATATCTTCTGTGGGTGGTTGTTATAGAGGCCTATTACAATTGCCAAAACTCATGGAAATTCACACCTAAGATGTGTGCTTTTTATTTTCCATCATGTATGCCACAAAAAATAATTAAAATCCCTATATTTGATCTTGCTCATCCATCTCTGACCTTCATCTCTGACCTTCAAAGAAAGAAATCAATCTGACATTCTAGCCCAGGTACTCTTTCCTCCTTCCCCTGCCACCCTCGCCAATAAATCAACCCTCACAGACACAGAGAAACAAAGATACAGGTGTTGGGCTCCTTTCCATCATAAAAGAAATTCTACCTCTTTCATTTCTAGCAGAGATGTAAGTTCTTCAGATATACCCTGACACAGTGTTATCATATACGAAATGCACACTATTCATTATGGTGTTTGATAAAGTCTAACTCAGTTTGTCTATTCTCCTAAGTGTAGCAGAGAAACGTGTTACTTTTCCTCCCAGTGTTTATTTTAAATATCATTAACAGACACTTTCACAAAGTTGGCCTGTTGGAATACAGTGTTACCAACTTCCTGGGTTTTAAGGGACAGATTTATTACCACATCAGTTTTAATGGTTTCTAAGAGTTGTTGTGATTTTTTTTGTTCCAGGGCTACCTGCCCCTCAGTTAGGTTTCATAGCTTGGCAGTTATGGCTTCTTAATTTATTATCATGAAAGTTATGGTTTGCAGACTTGTTTTCAATCCATTATTCCCTTAAAATATCTTACAACCTGTCATTATGATAAACAGGGCTGAGTAGTGAAGATAGCCTCAGTTTTTGAGAAGATTCCCTGCTTGCTTATATGCATTTTAAAAGGTAATATAAAGTCAGTTATACACATTGGCTGTGGATTTCATTTCTATGGTGTTGGGCAGCTGATAATACGAAAAATGTTTGTATTTGGGAACTACTGGGGAGAAAATTATTTTTTTCTCATATGATAGAATAATACTAATATTATGATCAAAATTTGGAGGGCTAAAGCCAGTGTCTCTAGAGAGGTAGAAAGGCACAGAACCAGGAGGCAAGGCACCTGCGTTCCAGTTCCCTTGCTTCTCTTTCTTAATCTTCAAATCACATATAATTATCACAATATAGTGATAGTTACAGTGATAATATAATGATAATGAGCATCGTAGACAAAGATAGTATTCTAAAAGCTTTCAGAAAAGAAGAAAAATTTACTAAAAAAATTTTATTGAGTTTGATATGGACATTAGCCTCTCTATGGCCAGGCACAGTGGCTCATGCCTATAATCCCAGCACTTTGGGAGGAAAAGGCAGGAGGATCACTTGAGGCCAGGAGTTGGAGACATTAGCTCTTCAAAAGCAATGTTAGATATAAAAAGACAGGAAGATAATATATGTTTCTTAGTTATTGAATGAAAATGATACGTGTTGTATACTTTATGTAAAATCTGTTTTCCAATCAAATTTTAAGACATAATAAAGTTATTCTCTTAAGAAGAAGTCGTAAGAAGTATTTACCACTCAGTTGCCCACATTGAAAACAATGTTTGAAGAAGTGCTGCGATAATGTCAGAAACAAATCCGGGAGACATTGCAAGAGACAGACACAGCAGAGATAATTAAATATTGTATTAAAGTTTGTTGTCAAAGTAAACACACTCACATAGACACAGTCACATCAACACATACACGTGAAAATAGTAAGAGAAAGGCTGACTTTAATAATTCAGGATTATAGTAATATACAATAGCAACATAAGGCTTTCTTTTCCTGAAATTTTAAAAAATGTGTTTATCGATTTGTCCTATTGAATCGATTACCAAGTTTTTACATTTTCCTTATAATTATTTAAGACTTGAAGTTTCTTTTGATTTTTGAGATAACCCATAATTACAGTCAGGCACTACATAACCATATTTCAGTTGATGATGGATTGCATATATGACAGTGGTCACAAAAGCTTATAATGGAGCAGAAAAATTCCTATGGCCTAGTAATGTTGTAGCTACTGTAACATCATAGCACAACACGTTACTCATGTGTTTGGAGCGATGCTGGTGTATACAAACCTACCACGCTGCTAGTCATATACAAGTAGAGCACATACAATTATTTATGAGGAATATAGGCATATTAAAGTATTCAGATATTATTTGATACATTAACATAAAAACTACTAATATCTCACATAACACAGAGTAAACTTTGGTAAACATTGTCCTCAGAGAAGTCATACAGTGTCTTCCATTTGCTCTTCTGAATATAGAATCCATGCTGCAGGCATCAATATTCTATTAATTTATAGTGGCACTAGAAGTAATTGTAAAATAAGTGCTATAGGTCATTCTAGTAATATATTTCTGTTCAAAGTCAAGAACACTGACTAATGATGAAATGCCTAAAGCAAACATATATTGTTAAAAATCATTTAAGTTTTAGAATATGACAGGTTTCTCAAATTTCAAACAAGGTATTGCTGAAAGATAAAAAGTCAAGTTTTATTAACATTTGTTTTTCCACTGGGAAATTTACTGATGCTGACAGCACTGGAGCCACTTGATAGGGATATACAATTTTGTTTAGCTTCAGATTCAAAGACTGAACCACTAAACTTTCTTTCCAGTATAATTGTTACTAGGAAGGTCAGATAAAGTTTCCTGAATACAAACTGGATCATGCTTCTCACTTAAGAACATTCAATAGGTTTTTCAGTTTCGAATAAAAATCAAATTCTACACTGTAATTTGTCCCTCTCCTCCTCTCCAGCCACAGGTCCAATTTGACCCTCTGTTTCAGTCACTATGAACAATTAATGTTTGCCTGGGCCGGTATATCTGTCCATATCATAACTGCATATCTTTTTATAGGATTTTTTTTCTTGTGCTTGCAATGCCCCTTTCCTCCTTTATTGCCCAGGTATATTATTTCACTTCAAGCTTTAGAACCATTAAACACTCTACAACTGCTGAAAGCCTCTAGCATAATGCTTGGCATATAAAAGGAAAGCATAGTAATGTTCAAAAACACAAGCTTTTATATATATATAGTATATATAAATAAATAAATAAATATATATATATATATATATGTATATACATATACATGAGAGACTGGGCTTTGAATTGCCGCTCTTGCTCCTTTTACCAGTGTGACATGGAAAAATGACTTAATCTCTTTGAGCCTTGTTTTCCTATTCCTTAAAATGAGATACGAGAATAATGCCTACCTCAAAGAACTGCTGTCATGGCTAAATGAAACCAGTAAATGTCACAGGTGCTCAATTACTCTTTGATAACACATCTTAGTAACACATGTTACATCTATTGATATTTTGCCTCCATGGTTTCATTTAATGCCTGGAGTACTTCAGTTATTTAAAAATGTTACTTTAAAATAAAATAATAGAGATAATGATAATAGTAGTAGTGACAGTTTATATGAAGACAAGGATGGAAGCTTTTTGAAAGATGCCAAGAGTAATCTCTAAGTGGAAAAGATATTTATGAAGATGACCTTTTAAGAAGTACTTGCCTAAAGTGTTGATAGGCAGAGTGCAAAGCTGTGAGCAACAATGTTCAATAACTCTGCAAACAAAATATTCCATATGATTTGGTGGAGGAACACAGGCAACACTGCTGTTCTATGAATGTTTTGTGTGTACTTGAAAAGATATGTATGTTCCTCAGTTGTTGAGCATAGCTCTCTATATAATTCTAGTAGGTCAAGTTTGTTGATTATATAGTTTAAAACAAATACATTTCTTTTTTAAAAAAAAGATTCATTTTTCGAGATTTATTATTCAAGGATTGATTTTTGAAATATGCTTTATTGTACCATTATAATAATAGATTTACTCTTTTAACCTGGTTTTTTGGTCAGTTTCATCTATATATGTTAATTATATGATTAGTTAAATTAAAACTCTTATAAATATATACCTCTTATTTTTTTCTGTATCAAAGTCCATTTTATTTGATAATAATACAGGTTCACCGGGTTTATTTTGACTATATTTTTCCTGCCTTTTTCTTTCAAACTTTTGTGACCTAATGTTTTTAGGTATCTCTTTTAAATACCCGAATTGCGTTTAAGGAAAACAAATACAAATTTGCAACACACACACACAAATACTATATTTACCTCTTCACTGATGAGTTTCCTAGAATAATTTTATATTTTGACTCATTTTGAACATTTTATTTGATGTTATTTTTTATTCTCCATTCTTCATTTACTACTCAAGCTCCAGCCTCCACCTACCCAACTCCCATTATTTTGTTTTGTGTTGTTTTAGTTAAATTTGGTGGGGCTTTTTTGCTTGTGCTTTTCAATTGCATGTTTCTCTTCTACCAATCTACAAATTATGTAACCTGGTCAAATAATTTAAGGTACTTTAATATTTTAACATGCGTATTTAATTTATTGAAGCCTAAACCTACTCAATACTTCTAGTCTTTTCATCACAATTTAATTGTCACTTCTGCTAACCTACATGACCTGTATTTTAGTTCTAGTATGATTTTTCTTTTACTGAACAACTAAGACATTACTTTTATTCTTAAACTCTCAATAGTATTTAGCTTTTTATTTACACGTTGATCACGTTCTTCTCAATGTTTACTTTTCTTCTTGTTCGACATTCCTCTGAAGATGTATTTCCTGCTACCAGGAAATATGTCTTAGAAGTACCTTTAGTGAAAAGTAAAAAGAGCAAAAATCTGTTAATAGTAATTTTTTATTTTATTTAATTTTTGCTAGCAAGTCTTTAATTTGGTAGTATTACTGAATATGGATTTCTAAGTTGAGAATTTATTTTATTTTAGTATAACGAAGATTTTCTTCCATGATCTTCTAGGTTGCAGTGGTCTAGTCATCTGGAAATCTGACATTTTTATCTGTCAAACTACTTTATTTGCTTTGTAAGTGATTGGACACTGTTTTTACATCTTTTTTATTTTGCCTGTGGTGCTGTGAAGTCATTTCTATAATGTGCTTAGACATTGATATATTATAATTTATTCTTCTTAGAATTCCTTGTCTTACTGGATTCAATAATTATGATCTCATAAAATATAAAATATTTTCAGTGAATAACTTTCTAGATATTTTTGGGCCACAATATCAATCACTACTTAGTGTTTCTAAAACTTCAATATGTTATACACTAAATGTCCTTATGTTATTCTCCATATCTCTTAAGTCCTATTAAACTTTTTAGTATACTTTTTCATTTTTGAAAATATCTTATTACTTTGTTATTCTTTTAGTATCTTTTATTTCTTTAAATCTTTAATACGTTTATTTCAAATCCTACATGCACTAATTATTGGCAGCAACAATAGCTTGTTTTTTCCACTCATGCTATTTATGGCTATTTTGCATTGTGGTTTTAATTTAAACTAATATGATAGGAATTTGTGTTTCAGAAAATTTTAGTCCCAAGTTTAGTGTATATTGCTCCACGGAAGATTTGTATTTGCCCTCCCCAGATACATGAGGACATTACCATGCCGGTATGTCTTTAAACTGAACTTTTAATTTATATTCTTTTAGGTTTAACAGGAATTATGCATTTCAAAAATGCCTGGAGGTTAGTTAATTTTTAAAGATTCTTGGGAGGATTTTTCAATCTTCTCTACCCTAGTCAAGTTCTTAACAGGCATGTTTCTTTATATCTCTTTCCATTAGGGGAAAGCTTCCCTACTTCACCTATTGGAGTTACCACCCTCAATGAAATCATATTTATATTGGAAGAGGTCTTAAATTCAATCACTCATCCTATTCAGTCTTTGTGACTTATTTTAACTAGAAGAATTTCATCTTTTTAATTCTTTTTTTATTTTTAAATTTGTAATTGTGATGGATTCTTAATAATGTACATATTTATGGGGTACATGTGATGTTTTATTACAGACATACAATGCGTAATGATCAAATCAGGGTAATTGTGGTACCCATCATCTCAAACTTACCATTTTTTTGTGTTTTGAACATTCCAATTCTATCCTTTTATAATAGTTATTTTTTAATATACATTATTGTCAACTATAGTCATCCTATTATGCTATTGAATAATAGATTTTATTCATTCTATCTAGCTGTATTTTTGTATCTATTAACCATCAGCTCTTTATCCCCACCACCCCCCACTACCCTTCACAGCCTCTGGTAGCCATCATTATATCCTCTATATCCATGAGTTCATTTTTTTTAAGTTCACACATATGAATGAGAATATGCGATATTTATCTTTTTGTGCCAGGCTTATTTCACGTAACACGATGAACTTGACATAACATATTTCACTTAACATAATGTCCTGCAGTTCCACCCATGTTGTTGCAAATGACAAGATTTCACTCATTTTACAGCTGAATAATATTTTATGTGTATATGTACCACATTTTCTTTATTCATTCATGCATTAACTGGACAACTAAGTTGATTCCATATCTTGGCTGTTGTGAATAATGCTGCAATAAATAAGATTATTATTGTATAATACATTTACATTTACAAGCATTCTTCAATGTAGATGAAAGTGGAGAATAAATGCATGGACAAAAATTATCAGTCATTGGTGTGTATGTACATACTTCAGTCTTATTGATTTGACTAATAATTTTTGGTCCCTTAACATATTCAAATCAGCTAAGTGTAGAGTCCCAGCTACAGATATAGATTGAATATGTATTCAGTTAAAAATCCCAGTAATATTCAATGACATCTGATTTTTTTCAGTTAGCACTGATGGCAGATAGACAAAAAGTTTATTGCAAGTTTAATGTACATGAAAAAGTGGTTTGAATTATAGTGGCTTACTGTCAAAGTGTGTCATGAGCCAATGTAAAACTGTATCTAGCATAGGTAGATCAAAAATATATGAACCTAAATATAATCAACATGACATTTCCATAATCATCATTGGCATAGTAGCCAAATTAAGCTAATTTTCTTTGCATCTAATCTAACCAGTATGCTGTAAATGTTTTACAGAGAAGGAAGTGTTTTAAATTTCCCATTCTCTGAATCTATTTCTGTGAATTAGCAAGAATCCCTCACTTCTATAGGTAATACCAAGCTAAAGGCACACAAATTATTTTTAGCATATTGGCCCCATGCACTATTCATCTCCAAACAGTTTAATAGCTTTTATAAGTTTGTCGTATCATTTACTACCAAGGGTGAAGCAGAATACATCCTTAAAACAGAACTGTTTCCATAAAACTTTGTATACCAGCATTTCAGAAAAACTCTAGGCCACAACTCTTTTTCAAGTTCCTAAGCCTATTTTGCTGTGTATTACAGTCCCTTTTTGTTGTTGTTGTTGCTGTTAATCATTCAATTATTATTTACTTCTCCATGAAAGTTAGGTTCAACTTTTAGTTTCCATATTTTCTCTAATTCTCAAAATGGCTTTTGTTCATGGGTGCAGTCTTTGTTGCTTCTTTTGCTATAGAACCATTATTTGAGTAATATCTCTAGAGACCTTACAAGCCTGGCTTCAAAGAGCTGTCCCCACCCTTGCTTGTTCAAGAGAAGAATTAGAAAATGTGCTAACAAATAACCAAGGGAAGGTGTATTAGTGAAAGTTGGTCCAACAGCCATACCAGCCTTCCACCAATCAAATTAATCTAAGCTGTGTTTTGGTTTAAATAAAGCCACAGCAATTATATCCACTACACAACATTTATTTGTACAAAATACACCTAGTATTTTACACCAGTAAAGTTTTTAGTACCTCACCTTAAGAAATCAGTCTCCCTTCTATGTCTATAAATAAATGTCATGTGACTGCTTTAGTTTCCCTTTTGTGATGAGCTCAGAGCCCTTTTTTCACTTTAATGTTTTAAATCAATTTGATATATAATATTTGTACATATTTAAATGGTACATGTGATATTTTAATAGAAGCCTACAATACATAATTATCAAATCTTGGTAAATAGGATATCCATCATTTCAAACATTTATCATTTCTTTGTGTTGAGAATATTCCAAATCCTTCTATTTTGAAATATACATTAAATTATTTTTTATTATACTCACCCTATTGTATTACCAAACAGTTGATCTTTATTCCTTCTCTCTAACTGTATTTTTGTATCAACTAACTACAGCCATCTATTCCCCTTCCACACTACTTTTCCAAGGCTCTAGTAACCACCATTCTATTCAATACCTCCACGAGATCAAGTTTTTTAGATATCACATACGAGTCAGATTATGTGACATTTGTCTTTTAGTGCCTGGCTTACTTAACATAATGGGCCATAATGGGCTCTGGTTCCATCCATATTGTCACAAATGGCAGGATTTCATTATTTCTAGAGTGGAATAAAAGTCCATTGAGTATATATACTACCTTTTCTTTAATCATTTATCCACTGATGGACAACTAGGTTGATTCCATATCTTGGTTATTGTGAACAGTGCTGCAATATATATGGGAATTCAGATATTTCTTTGATATATTTATTCCCTTTCTTTTGAATACATACCCAGTAGTGGAATTGCTGGATCACAAGGTAATTATATTTGTAGTTTTTTGACCAGTCTCCACATTGGAGAAAGGAAAGTCTCTTCAACAAATGGTGCTCTGAAAACAATATTCATGTGTAAAAGAATTAAACTAGACTCCTTTCTCTCAAGATTTATATAAATTAAATAAAAATGAATAAAAATCTCAAATGTAAGAACTGAAACTTTAGAAATACTAGAAGAAAACATTGAGGAAATGATGCAGGACATTGGTCTCGGCAAAGATTTCTTGAGTAAGACCTCAAAATAAAAGGGAATCAAAGCAATGTTGGACAAATGGGATCACTTCAAGCTAAAAAGCTTCTGCAATGCAATGGAAAGAACCAAAAAAGTGAAGAGACAACGTACATAATGGGAGAAAATATGTGCAAAACTATTCATCTGACAATTAATTAATAACCTTAATATATAAGGAGCTCAAAAAAGTGGATAGCAAATAGTAATAATAATAACCCAATAGAAAATTAGGCAAATACACTGAATTGACACTTTTTTAAAAGAAGACGTATACATAGCCAAGAGGTATATGAGAAAATGTTCAACATCAGTAATCATCAGGGAAATGCAAATCAAAATAAAAATGAAAAATCATCTCACCCCAGTTAAAATCTTTTTTATTCAAAAGACAGAAAATAACAAATGCTGATGAAGATGCAGAAAAAGGGGAACGCTCGTACACTGTTGGTAGGGATGTAAAATTAATGCAACCACTATGGAAAAACTTTGCTTTTTCTAATCAGTTCACATTGATATATTCGTCATTGGAATTTAGAGTTGGTATATTTTCTTTATTTCTTTAGCTTTGGTCTTGAACTTTGCTTTGTGTGCATGCGTCCAATTGTGATAAACCTATGTATGTCTAGTTGGTAGAGGTCCTTTATGTTTAACACTAAACTGACCTAATTAAGATTGATGACAAGAAACTAGGGGAATGGGCAGGCCTCTGTGAAACCAAAGGATAAAATCCTATAAAGTGATTGAGTGCAGTTTTGTAGTATTTAAGGACTGTGGTAATCTGAGTATATGGATATCATTAAAGAGTACTTCAAATGCAAGATGTGAATAAATAAAATTCAGTGTCATAAAAAAAATTTTGAGATGTAAATGATTAAAGGAAATGCATCACCAGGCAGACAATTCATACATTTTCCCCAAGTAAAAATTGCCTGTGATTTTACTATCTAGAAGATAAGATTTATATTTTATTTACATTCCATGACTTTCCACAATGAATTTACTTAAAAAATATGTTTCTACTGAGAGCAAAAATGACTTAACAAAAATAGAAAGAAACAGAATCACAAAAAAGAAGCTACCAGGAACACACCCAGTGTCAGAATCTTGCTAGCCTTACTGAAACTTAAGGAGATTGCCTTCTTAATAAAGACAGCTCCATGTTCACAGATACAGCATGAACATCACTGTGACTATCTTGTATAAATTTGGCATAAACCCTGCATATGATATGGTACCTATAGTGATCATAATATTCAGCTAAAAGTGGCATATAATTTGATTTTTTTTTAAGTTGGAAGAGACAATCTGTCAAACATAGTTTGGATGACAAAATAAAGGGGTTTTTTGGACACATTTGAGGTTCTTTTGCTTCTCATGATAAGCCCTTTTTCTCTTTACAAAAATTAACCACAAATTCATCAAAAATAAGACAATTGAGAATATAGTGAGTTTCCTGTCACTACTATTGTAAAACCAGAGACTTGACCATTGTTAAAATTGTTTTGTGGGGATTCAGAACCTGGGAGATTGAATGAGGTGAAAGATTCCTATAATGTGTTGTGCATAAATTATAACCTGGAGGTCATTTTAAAAACACAGAGTGCATGGCTACTTCATGGACTATTGTATCAGACTATTTTAAGAAAGGAAACTAGAGAGCTGGATATCATTTATTTCTGATTTTTTAAAGTAAACTCTTTACATAATTTTGTAGCAACTATCCTTTAGATTATAGCCATAAATAGATAAGTCTAAAAACACTTTCACTTTAATGCATCTATTTTTCTGTGGCTTTGGATTTTATCATGTGTCAAGATTTTGGACTCCTTCCTGCTCCGTTAAATCTTAGCATTCCCATGTGCCATTTCCATAATACCTTGTTAACATAGCCTTCATGACAATGAGTGATTTTGATTCTCCCAGCTAATTCAAGCCATACTAAAGGATCAGTATTAGTGTAGATTTTGTTTGTTTGTTTTGATTTCAAGGAGTAAAGACACAGGATGACTGAAGAAAATATTTTTGTATTGCTAAGGATATATTGGGAAATTTACTTTTAAAAAGTTGTGATGTTACTATTATTTTATATTTGAAGGTATTTGAAGTACTTTTTTGTAGATTTCCTGTGGATGCAACCTAAGAATAGGGGTTTCATTTTGTGAACTTTTATAAAAATCATCTAGAATCTGAAAGAGAAAAATAAAACTCAGTCCTGAAAACCTTAATTTTTTTCCTTTGAAAAAATAAAATCACTCCATTCTATAATTAGGAAAAAATATCTTTTCTCTCTTCAAATGAAATAAATCATATGTAGTAAAAGGTAAGTTATTAATAAGAGTAAAATAATTTATTAAATAAATACGAATATACTTAAAACTTACATTAGCCATTGAAAGTGGTATATTCCAAAGGGCCACAATAATTTGTTGCTTTTCCTGTGTTGACGATATCTGGATTCTGGACTGTTTTTTTTTTTTTTTTTGTGTGTGTGTGTGTGTGTGTGTATGTGTGTGTATGTACTTTGTGTGACATATTTTGACCAGGAAAATCCAGTGAAAGTAAATTCCTCAGTCTAGGCCTCAAGAGACTTTTTTGATTCTATTTTTGCTGCTCTTAGAAATTTGCCATTGTGGAAACAGCTCAAGACTTCTGTGTTAGATGATGAGATAAATTTGGTCCAGTCACAGATAATACTTCAATAGATAGCCAGCCGACTGCCATACATGTGAGTGAGGACATCCATGAGCAGCCAGGCCCTGCCAGTTTACACACTTATGAACAAGTCCAGCTAAGATCAGCCAACAATGACCCAGGCCAGAAAAATGGCCAAGCAAAGTTAAGTTAAATATATGGTTGTTGCGTTAAGACAAAATTTTAAGGTAATTTGTTTCATAGCAATAGAATAATTAATATTGCAAACATTGTATCTTTCCAATGACTGCTTGATATAATTCTTCTAATATAATGTTCTTCTGGATTCTGCAAAAAACATTCTCTATTCATAATTTTTTCAATCAGACTGCTTGTAGAGTTTTTGTCTTGATGATATGGTTTGGCTGTGTCCCCACTCAAATCCCGACTTGAATTGTATCTCCCAGAATTCCCATGTGTAATGGGAGGAATCCAGAGGGAGGTAATTGAATCATGGGACTGGTATTTCCTGCGCTTTTCTCGTGATAGTGAATAAGTCTCACAAGATTTGATGGGTTTATCAGGGATTTCCACTTTTGCTTCATCCTCATTTTCTCTTGCCACTGCCATGTAAGAAGCGCCTTTCACCTCATGCAATGATTCTGAGGCCTCCACAGCCATGTGGAACCATAAGTCCAATTAAACTTCTTTTTCTTTCCAGTCTCAGATATGTCTTTATCAGCAGTATGAAAACGGACTAATACTCTTGATATATCTCAACCTCTGTTTTCTAAGATCTTATATTAACAACTCTTTCAAGGGAAATGTAACTATATAAAAATATATACATTTTAGAACTAAAATAAATAGACCAAATTGGTTATAGAAAAGTAGTGGAATTACAGTGACTATTAGCTACAAATGTCACCAACCACTACCTCATTCAAATAGTCTGTTCTCACATTAAAACAATTTTAGTAACACTGCGCAGATGAAGACCCATCCTGATCCATGCCTATCTCGGCACATAGAATACTCTCTGCCTCAAATACCATACTTTTACTTCTTGAGTTCAGTTAGTGTCCAATCCTCTTTCAAACCTCAGATAAAATATTATCTTACCTGGAGGACCTTTCCTAACTATTCTGCTTGCAATGTTTCCTGATACTACCTGCTCAAGTGAAGTTGATTTGTGCAGGCTCTATGGCACTTTTTATTCAATTGTGGTATTTCATGTGTTTCATTATTTTGTGCCCCTCTCAAATCCTATCGGATATCATGCCTAATAAGAACTACTGCAAGCGCCTGTTAATCTGTCCCCAGATATTCTCTTTGCTTTCAGAAAATTTAACAATGTCAGCACAGCCCTCAATAGTAGCAACCTAGAGGCTTGTACTGCACCATTCACCAGGACACAACAATTAATTTGTGCCCCAATTGCCTAAAGTGGTAACCTGCTCACTGACACACACCTGCATTTGTTTTCTTTCAGTTTCTCATTTCTGTCACTCTCTTACCTGGGCTCACAACCTAAAGGAACCCCTTGAATTAAATTTTTGTCCTAGGTCAGGTTTGGGGGAATGCAACCTAAGACTGTGGGCATTCATGTGTTGAATATTTATATCCTGTACTACATTCTGACCTCCTCCAGGACTGCAAGGTCTTTTTTAGAAGTCTCACTCTGTTGCCCAAGCTGGAGTACAGTGGCGTGATCTCAGTTCACTGCAACCTCCACCTCCCGGGTTCAAGTGATTCTCCTGTCTCTGCCTCCCGAGAAGCTGGGACTACAGGTATGTATCACCATGCCCAGCTAATTTTTTTATTTTTTGTAGAGACAGGGCTTCACTATGTTGGCCAGGCTTGTCTTGAACTTCTGACCTCGTGATCCACCTGCCTTTGCCTCCCAAAGTGCTGAGATTACAGGCGTGAGCCACTGCACCTGACCCCCATATCTTATTATCTCTACATTAATCATGCTACCTGGAACATTCGTGTTCAATAAATTTTGGTTGAATACTGTTAGTATTTTTTTCATGGAACTTTTAGTTCTATAATTTCTTTTAAAGAAGTTTTGGAAATCATGTATTGTTTGTAAGGTTCTTTTCCCACCCCACATCCCCAAAGCTAATATTACATAATTGGGCATGGAACTAATGAGCTAAAAAAATATATTACTAAAATGTCAAAAGGTCCCAATAAGAAAAATTATCTGCTTCCCTGTACTCAGGCAAATTTTTTATACATTTATTATTGCAAATATCAAATTTTTCAGCCTAATATATGTCAGTTTTCCTCAGAGCAGAGGCTTTTATTTTTTTAAAGCATATTAGGCAACTGTTATAGTCATAGTAAAAATAGACATACATCAAAGTGATTAAGAATTTAATAAATTTAAAGGATTTAATAAAAATACAGAGTTCACTTCTTTGCTATTTGATAAATATATTATTATCTGGGTTAAAGCCTTTTAACTTAAGTTTTCTCACTTATAAAATGCAAAAGAAAGTAATACTTAACTCTTCATGTCATCGCAAGAATTAAATGAGGTAATATAAGCAAAGCATTTAGTACAAGACCTGGAACACTGTAGGTAATCATTAAATGGTAACAGTAGGTTGGGGAAACACAAAGATAAATAAAAAATCAATTCAGCTCTCAATAATATTATGCCTAACAAGCAAGAATAAACATGAACACTACTTACTAATGCAAATTAGAAAATGAGGGTGTAAGAAAGTAAAAGAAAAAAATGCTATAATAGTTCATTTATATCCATTTGATAGAATCTAGGAAACTTTCTGGAGGAAGTGACACCTATGCTAAGCCTTGAGGGATACATATAATTTGGACAAGAAAAGGAGCATGCAAAATCCATGTCTCAATGAGCAAACATCTCAGATATCCTATATAGTATTTATCAAATAACTGTAAAAACCAAGTTAGATATGATAGGAATCGCATTACCTGACTTTAAATTATACTATAGAGCTATAGAACCAAAACAGCATGTTACTGGCAGAAAAACAGACACAGAGACAAATGAAACAAAATAGAGACCCAAAAATAAATTTTTACATCTACAGTGAACTCATTTTCGACAAAGACGCCAAGACATACATTGGGGAAAGTACAGTCTCTTTACTAAATGGTGCCAGGAAAACTGTATATCCACATGTAGAAGAATGAAACTAGACTACTATCTCTTACCATATATAAAAATTAAAATAGGTTTAAGACTTAAATCTGATACCTCAACCTATGAAACTAGTACAAGAAAACATTGGGGAAACTCTCGGGATCATTGGTCTGGGCAAAGATTTCTTGAGGAATACCCAAAAGACATAGGTAACCAAAGCAAAAATAAACAAATGGGATCACATTAAATTAAAACGTTTCTGCACAGCAAAGGAAACAATGAACTAGGTAAAGAGACACACCTGCAGAATGAGAGGAAATGTTTGCAAACTATATATCTGACAAGAGATTAATAACCAGAATATATAAGAAGCTCAGACAATTCAACAAGAAAAGAAACCTGATAATATGATTTTGAAATAGGCGAAAGATCTGAATAGACGTTTCTCAAAAGAAGACATACAAATGGTAAACAGGTATATGAAAAGGAGCTCAATATCATTGATCATTGAAGAAATGCAAATAAAAACTACAATGAGATATCATCTCACCCCAGTTAAAATGGCTCTTATTCAATGACAGGCAAGAACAAATGCTGCCAAGGATGTGGAGAAATGGGAACCTGAATTCATACAATGCTGGTCGTAATGTGCAACAGTACAGCTACTATAGAGAACAGTATGCAGTTTTCTCCAACTAAAAATAGAACTACCATATAACCTAGTAATCCTCCTGCAAGATATATACCCCTGCTAGAAAAGAAATCAGTACACTGAAGTGGCATCTACACTGTCATGTTTATTGCATTACTATTCACAATAGCAAAGATTTGGAATCAACCTATATGTCCAACAGAAGAATGGACAAAAAAAGGTGGCACATATACACAATGAAGTACTATTCGGATGTATGAAAGAATGAGATTCCGTCATTTGCAACAACATGGATGGAACTGGAGGTCATTATGTTAAGTAAAATAAAACAGGCACAGAAAGGCAAACTTTGCATGTTCTTACTCAATTGTGGGAGCTAACAAAGTAATCGTACTCATGCAGATAGAGAGTAGAATGATGGTTACCAGAGGTGGGAAGGTTAGTGATGCAGGGACAGTGAGATGGTAGGTACAAATACACACTGAGGTAGAATGAATAAGATCTAGTATTTGATAGCACAACAGAGTAATTAGTCAATGATAATTTATTGTACATTTGAAAATAAAGAGTATAATTGGAATGTTTACCACAAAGAAATGATAAATATGTGAGGTGATATATACCCCATTTACCCTGATGCAATTATTAAACATCGTATCATAGTATCAAAATATCTCACATACACCATAAATGTATATACCTGTTGTGTGCTCATAAAAAATTTTAAAAATTAAAAACTGAATTAGAGAGTAATATTACATTTTTTACATAATAAATACAAATGCCCATTTTAAAATGATTTTCTGATATGTATTTTCTGTACTTCTGTGTGTTTTTTTATTTCAGTAAGACATTAAAATATTATAACTTATTCTACCAGGCATAAATATGACAAAATACTAAACAAGATATAGAGAAAACAAAATTTCTTTCATTCACAAAAGCCCATGGCTGATAATTTCAGATTCAGCCTCTTTCAACTCCAAGGTATCTAGCATGGATTACTAACAGACACAGAAAACAATGCATGATTTCTTCAATTTCTCTGGCTACCCACTGCTTGATATTATACATAACTGACAAATATTCAGGGATTGATTTTTAGGATCTCATTTTTAAAGGAGTTTTTAGAAGAAAATTATATCAACTAATCAGCCATCTATTCATCATTTAACATGACAGAACTGAGGAAAAATTATTTAATAGAATAAAAAAATTACAAAATCCCGATGGACTCTAAGTCTAGTTACTCCTTTTCATATGTTTTAAATGCTTGTCACTGGAAATTTATCTAATAGTCCAGACTTTTAGCACAGAAACTCTGAGATAGTTTACAAAGAAAACCTGGCAAAAAAAAAAGCAAGAATTAACCCCTACAGTAGACTGTTCACATAGTTGGAATAATGATATTAGATAATATTTGAATATTGTTTTACCTATTAAGCCATCATAAAACATACAAGTCTTTAATTTTAATAATCATAAAGTAAATTGTTTAAAGAAAATATTAAGATGTTCGATTTTAAGTGAGGAAATTGAAGCTTAGCAAAACTAATATGGAGGCTTAGCGTAGATACAATGGCTGGGCTTCTTTATCAGTAAAGTCACAGGTTAGAAATCCCAGATTTTGGATTCTTTGTAGAGACCTGAATTTGAATCACAAGTCTGCTATTTACTAATTGTGTAACTTTAATCAGTTTGCTTAACTTCTCCATATTTTTTTAAAATTTTTATTGATACATTATATTTAACACATTTATGAGGGTACATGTGATATTTGGTTACACACATGGAATATGTAATGGTCAAGTGAAGGTATTTGAGATATTCATCTGTATTAGTCCATTCTCATGCTACTATAAGGACATATCAGAGGCTGGGTAATTTATAAAGGAAAGAGGTTTAATTTACCCACTTTTCCACAGGGCTGTGGAAACCTCAGGAAACTTACAATCATGCTGGTAGAAGAAGAAAACATGTCCTTCTTCACATGGTGGCAGGAAGGAGAAGTGCTGACCAAAGCAGGGAAAAGCCCCTTATAAAACCATCAGCTCTCATGAGAACTCACTCACAATCACGAGAACAGCATTGCGCGGGGAGGGGGTAACCACCCTCATGATTCATTTCCCTCACACTAGGTCCCTCCCAGGACACATGGGGATTATGAGAACTAAAATTCAAGATGAGATTTTGGTGGGGACACAGCCAAACCATATCAGTATCACTTTCAGTGTTTATCATTTCTTTGTGTTGGGAATAAATCAAGTCCTCTCCTCCAGCTACTTTGATATATACAATATATTGTTGTTAACTACTTGCAGAGTCATTCTACTCTGCTGTTTAACAATAAAACTTACACCTTTTATATAACTTATGTTTTTACCCATGAACCTACTTCTCTTCATTCACCCTTGCCACTGACATACGCTTTCCATCCTCTAATGTGTATCATTCTGCTTTCCACCTTTATGAGATCAACTATTTTACCTCCTACATATGAGTGAGGACATGAGATATTTGTCTTTTTGTGTTGGTGTTATTTCACTGAACATAATGACCTCCAGTTCTAAACATGTTGCTGCAAGTGACATGACTTTATTCTTTTTATGGCCAAATAGTATTCCACTGTGTATACATACCATATTTTCTTTGTTCATTCATTCACTAATGGATGCTTAGGTTGACTTCATGTATTTGCTCTTTTGAACAGTGCTGCAATAAATATGTGAGTGCAGGTATCTCTTTAATATACTGATTTATTTTCCTTTGGATAAATATCCAGCAGTGGGAATACTGGACCATATTGTAGTTCTAATTTAACTTTTTTGAGAAATATCTTTACTATTTTCCATAGGGACTGCATTAATTTACATTTCCACCAGCAGCATATAGGTTTTTTTTTCTCTGCATCCTTGCTAGCATCTGTTATTTTTCATCTTTTTTAGTAATAGCCAAGCCATTCTAACTGGGGTAAAATGATACCTTGTTGTGGTTTTAATTTGTGTTTCCTGATGGTTATGGTGTTAAGCATTTTTCATATATCTGTTGGCCTTTTGTATGTCTTTTCTGAGAAATGTGTGTTTATTTCCTTTGCCCATTTGTAATGGAATTATTTGTGTTTTTTAATTGTTGAGCTAGTTTTATGAGTTTTTGTAAATTCTGGATATTAGTCCCTTGTTGGATGGCTAGATTGTAAATATCTTCTCCCTTTCAGCAGGTTGTCTTTTTACTCTGGTGATTGTTTCCTTTGCTGTGCAGAAGGTTTTTAGTTTAAAACAGTACTATTTGTCTATTTACGTTTTTGTTGTCTGTGTTTTAGAAGTCTTAGCCATAAATTATTTGCATACACCAATGTCCTGAAGAGTTTCCCTATAATTTCTTCTGGTAGCTTTATAACTTTTGGTATTATGTTTAAGTCTTTAATCTATCTTGAGTGTTGCATATAGTGAGAGATAAAAGTCCAGTTTCATTCTTCTGCAAGTGGATATCTGATTTTACAGCACTAGTTATTGAAGATGATGTCCTTTTTTCATTATATGTTCTTGATGCCTTTCTCAAAAAAATCCGTTGTCTATAAGTATGTGGATGTTTTGGGGGGTTCTATAGTCTATGCCATTAGTCTGTGTTTCTGTTTTTATGCCAATATTATGCTGTTTTGGTTACTACAGCCTTGTAGTATAATTTGAAGCAGGTAATGTCATGCCTCTGGCTTTGTTCCTTTTACTCACGATTACTTTGTCTATTTGGGTTCGTTTTTATTTCATATAAAATTTATGGTTGTTTTTTCTATTTCTATAAAAAAAGTGATATTTTTATAGGAATTGCATTGAATCTGTATATTGCTTTGGGCAGTGTGATTATTTTAACAATATTAATTCTTTCTTTTCATAAGCAAGGGATTAATTCTTTCCACTCGTTTGTATCCTCTTCAATTCCTTTCACTAGTGTTTTGTATATTTCCTTGTAGACGTATTTCACCTCCTTGCTTAAAATTCCTGGGTACTTTTTGTAGCTATTGTGAATGGGACTGCCTTCTTAATTTCTTTCTCAGTTGTTTTACCAGTGAATAGAAATGCTACAGATTTTTGTATGTTTATTTTGTATCTTGCCACTTTACTGAATTTATTTACCAGGACTAAGAGTTTTTTTTGCTGGAGTCTTCCAGTTTTTTCTGGATATGAGCATATCATCAGCAAAAAGGGACAACTCAACTTCTTCTTTGCAAACTTGATGGCTTTTATGTCTTTCACTTGTCTGATTGCTCTGAATAGAACTTCCAGTATTATGTTGAATAGGAATGCTGAAAGTAGATTATCATTGTCTTGCATCAGTTTTTACAGGAAAAGCTTTCAACTTTTCTTCATTCAGTATGATGTCCTTTGTGTGTTTGTTGTATATGGTCTTTATAATCTTGGGGTATGTTCTTGCTACGTATAGTTTGTTGAGAGTTTTTCTCATAAAGGAATGTTGCGTTTTATCAAATCCATTGAGATAATCTCCCTCCATTGAGATTTGTTTGTCTGCATCCATTGAGATAATCATATGGTTATTGTCTTTTATTCTGTTGATGTGATATATTGCATTCATTAATTTGCATATGTTGAACCATCCTTGAATTCCTTGGATAAATCCTGCTTGCTCATGATGTATTATTATCTTTTTGAAGCGGTGCCGGATTCAGTTTACTAATATTTTGTTGAGGATTTTTACTTCTATATTCCTCAGGGATTTGGGCCTGTTGTTTCTTTTTATTGTTATGTTTTTGTCTGATTTTGGTTATCAGGGTAATGGGGCTTCACAGAATGACTTAAGGATAATTCTCTATTCCTCATTTTTTGGAATAGCTTGAAGATAATTAGTATTAGCTCTTCAAGGTTTGGTAGAATCTGGCAGGAAGCTATCCAGTTTGAACTTTTCTTGGTTTAAAAACTTTTTATTGCAGCGTTAATCTCATCACTCATAATTGATATGTTCAAGTTTTCTGTTTCTTCCTCATTCCATCTCAGTAGGTTGTATGTGTCTAGAAATTTGCCTGTATTCTTTATTTCTTTTAGTTTGTTATTGTATAGTGGCTCATCGTAGTCTCTGATGATCTTTTTAAAATTCCTATTGTATCAGTTGTCATGTCTCCTTTTTTGTTTCTGATTTTGTTTATTTGAATATTCTCTTTTTCGCTTGGTTAGTATAGGAAGCAGTTTATTTTTTTTCTACTTTATTCAATAAATTATTTAGTTTCAGTGTTTATTTTTTGTAATATCTCTTTTGTGAATTTCTTATTCATATCCTGAATTATTTTTCTGATTTATTTGTGTTATTTTTTAGTATTATCTTGTATCTCATTGAACTCTTAAGCACTTTTTGAATTATTTTTCTGAAATTTTATAAATTTCCTTTGATTGGAACTGTTGCTTGAGATTTACTGTGATTTTATTTTTTTGGTGTTTTTTTTTTTTTTCCTTTTTTATGTTTCTGGTGTCCTTACATTAATATTTGCATATCTGGTATAACAATTACTCCTTTCAATTTTTGTATTAACTTTTGTACAGGAAAGTTTTTCCTGAGGATGTGTCTATGGAGATAGATGGCAAGGGTACTTTAGCTTGGATTCTGGGTGTATCCAGCAATGTCATCATATGATTTTTTGTCTGTTAACAGCATCAGTGGTATCTGTAATTTCCTCAGTGGCTTGAATTATTTTACTATTGGAAGCTTCAGAGAGGTTTTTCTGAGTATGGGGATGCAAGGTGGGCTAGTTTACAGGCCCCTGTGATGACAATGGCAGGCTGAGCATGGCTAACTTTGGGTCACTGGGTGACATATGTAAGCACCAGTGTTGGCAAGTCCAGGTAGGCCAATTATTGGGCCTCCATGCAGGTTGGCTGAGTACTAGCAGTGGCAGTGGTGAACTAGACAGTTGGGCAGGTCCTCAGACCCCTTCACAGTGTGTTTGGCATAGGCGATGGCAGTAGTGGTGGCAGGATAATTCTCAGGCTCCCAGTTGGTATTTCTTAATGTCAGTGCTATCTTCAGTGGACTGGGCAGACCAGTTCTCATGTTTCTAGGTGGTGTGTTTGGGTGGGGATGTTGGTGGTGCGTACCTTCCCCATATTTAGTTACCATACATATTAAGTGGGAAATATAAAATTTAGTTTGTAGTTTTCTGTCAAGCCTCACTATTGTTTGGTTGTTGCTAAGTAGAGTTTTACTAACAGTAGAGAAATGTATTCTCTGTATATGTGTTTAAGTAGAAAAATAAATACAGAAAACTATTAATGAGGCTGAAAGAAATAAATACTCCAGCTAGAATAAGAAGGACCCATTAGTGTCAATGCTAATAGATAAACGCAGGAAGTAACAAGAAGAGTTGGACTGAGGTGTGAGGAAGAGCTCACAGTAAATTAGATGTTCTGTTTTCTGAAATATATAACTTCTGGATGGCCTTCCTAATTAGAACAGGGTAGTTATAATGTATAATGAATAAAGTAGTAAGCCAAGGCTGAACAATCTGTGACTCAGATTTGAGAAAGGTGGAAACAGCCAGCTCTAATTCAGGAAAAAAAAAGAAAAAAAGGAGGGGAAGGTGGTTGAGTGAAGGGAGAGAGAATCTTCTTTGTGTATAAGCCCGAATGTTCTCTCAGTCATCAAATATTTCCCAGGCTTAAGCTAGTTACAGGGTCCCTTAATAGGAAAGGAATGTAAGAAGAATGAATGAAAAAAAATTGTCACTGGGGAAGATTTCACATGAAAAATGACATGCCAGAAGAGTCTTTCTGAAATAGTTTGACTTGATATGAATGGCTTAATTCCATGGATTGGTGACACTTTTGACTCAAGATTAGTTGCCATAATTTGAGATTGAGGTACCTAACATAGTGTGGGAATAAGATAATGTATGTTAAGTACCTGACACTTGGCAAAAACTCCCTAAACAATATTTCTTTAATTATACTTTTTTCTAAATGTATGCTTCTTCTAACATACTATGCTCCCTGTTTACATAAACCTATATCTATTGTCAACTTTGCGTAACTCTTCACAAATCTCTATACCACAGTACATAGATCCACAGATGTCCCAATAATGTTTCATTTGAGATGTAGTGCTGGAGGGAAAAATATAATTAGGTTAGGCTCTAAATGGTCTTCTTTGCCATGTTGCAGACTACATATTTTACCCAAAAAAAAAAAAAAAAAAAAAAAGCAATAAAGATTGTTGCTGGGTTGTTGTCAAGAAAGTCTCATAGGTCCTTTTCTGAACCCAAAAGAGGTCTCAACAGCTCTCGTGGCAATTTAGGCAAGCTACTTCGGATGTTATCAGCTCAAGAATGCCTTGTGAACTAGTGCAAAAGTTCACAAGCCCTTCTTTTGTGCCCTGAAAAAAAAATACTGACACAAACACCAGCTGAAGCAGATATATGAATGTCTTCTACTAACACTCCCACTCCCATTTTTTTTTAAGTAGAAGTATAGTCACTGTTACTAGAATTGGAGGACTTGAATTTAAGAGTGAGTCACTTAAATGCCACTGGATTCCATTTTCTCATTCTGAAAGGATAAGAAATAACATTTTAAAATTTTTCTATTAGAATCAAATTGAATTGAGCATTTAGAAAAATCCTTAGCACATTATCGATGCTCATAATTGTTTGCTGATTTTGAAGATGAATCCCAACAACTTTATAAAAACAATCAAGTACCATCTTAAAAGAAATAATATTTAAGAAACTGTTGTAAATTAAATGAACCAAGTATAAATAAATAATCCCTCTGTCATATGTGTATGCTTTTTCCTTAGAAAAAGACTTAACTGGAATGCAACTCTTGGTGACATAGGTGTGACTTCTATGAGTATATCTTTGGATCTTTAGAGAGAGTTTATTAAGTTCTTATTATTTGTTAATTATATGCATTGTTCAGTCTAAAAATAGTGTTTAAATGTCTATTGTAGGCCAGAAACTCTGCTAGGCACTTTTTTTTTTTTTTTTTCCCGGAGTCTTGCTCTGTGGCCCAGGCTAGAGTGCAGTGGTGCCATCTCGGCTCACTGCAACCTATGCTTCCTGGGTTCAGGCAATTCTCCTGCCTCAGCCTCCTGAGTAGCTGGGATTACAGGCACCCACCAATCACTTCGCCCAGCTCATTTCTGTAACTTTAGCAGAGACAGGATTTCACCATGTTGGCCAGGCTGGTCTGGAACTCCTAACCTTGTGATCCACCCACCTTGGCCTCCCAAATTGCTGGGATTACAGGTGGGAGCCACCATGCCCGACTGGCAACTTTTTATCTGAAAACATTTTAACTTCACCTTCTTTTATAAAATCTTGTCAAAGTTAAACATATAAACTGAAAATGTACAAATTAAGAATGTATAGCTCGATGACTTTTCATAAAGGAAACATACCCATATACCAAGCCCACAGATAAAGAAGTAGAAAATTACCAGCAACCCAAAATGGTTTCTTCTTTCAGTCTTTCACTCCTACTCCTTTGGGTGGTGATATGGTTTGGCTCTGTGTGCCTACCCAAATCTCATCTTAAATTGTAATCCCCAAGTGTTGAGGGAGGAACCTGGGGGGAGGTGATTGGATTATGGGGGCGATTTCCCCCATGCTGTTCTTTGCCCTTTAGTAGCTTGGGGTCCAGCGTGGGTGGGAAATATCAAAAGAGATGATGATTCTAATGCAGTGTGGAATGAACTCTAGTAGAGTCTAAACAGATGTAAAGAGGAAGGATGGCTTAGGCAGTGTCAGTTGAGGAAAGGGATATAAAAGGGCAGCTATTGTAAGTGACAAGGAACATTTAGTTTAAAAGTGAAGCTTGCCGGGCGTGGCAGCTCATGCCTGTAATCCCAGCACTTTGGGAGGCAGAGGCGGGTGGATCACCTGAGGTTAGGAGTTCAAGACCAGCCTGTCCAACATGGTGAAACCCCGTCTCTACTAAAAATACAGAGAAATTAGCCAGGCATGGCGCCTGTAATCCCAGCTACTCAGGAGGCTGAGGCAGCAGAACCGCTTGAATCTAGGAGGCGGAGGTTGCAGTGAGCTGAGATCGCACAACTGCACTCCAGCATGGGCAACAAGAGTGAGGGATAGCATTAGGATAAATACCTAATGTAGATGATGGGTTGATGGGTGCAGGAAACCGCCATGGCACATGTATACCTATGTAATAAACCTGCACATTCTGCACATATGCCCCAGAACTTAAAGTATAACAATAATAATAATAAAAATGAAGCTCAAAGGTCTTGCACAGCCATCTCAATATAGACATCATATAACAGAGGTACTGTTAAGAGAATGTGGCTTCACATGTGGCTGAGTAGAGTCCTAATGCGACATAAATACAGATGATTGTTCTGATGATGTTCAATCTTTTTAGTTCCCAGTTTAAAAATTGGAGTATGTTGGATTAGAATTCCACAGCCAGTTGGGTACAGGTGTTATAACTGTCTTTACTAAAACTGTAGGACACTGATACATGGCTATAATTTTCTTTTGCCAGTCTCATGCTTCATCTGGAATTGTGTACTCTTAAAGTGGGAGTATATTCTGGAGGCTTCTTAGCAAACATTACCTTGGGCTTCCCCTGTATAGTGAATCAGAGCTCACTTCAGCTTTAGGCAGGTTCCCTCAGGAAAACGCTAGGGGCAGGGTGGGGGATGAGTATATTTGGGAAAGCATCCCATCCCCTTTCTTCCATCCTGATGATATCTAAACTGATGGACTGACACTGTGAATCTTCCAGAAACGAGAGATTGAACTCCCCTGATTAAAATAATTCAGTGGTTTTCCCATTGCTCTTGGGATAAAAACAAAATGGCTTACCTTGAATTACAAATTTCTTTATAATCTGGTCCCTGTTTATCTCTTCAGCCTCGCTTAAAACCAATTTCCTCCTTATCTATATACTCTAATCACAGTAGACTATTTTTAATTTCCCATAGTGAGCCATGCCCTTCTGAGTGCAAGCCTTGTGTTTGCTGTTTCCTCTTTTCCACCCCCACCTCTACCTCTTCATCTTGCTCATACCTTCTGCTGTGTTCAAGCCTCAGCTTAAACATCACCTTTTTTGAAAAAAAAAATATATATATATTTTATATATGTATTTGTTTTATATATATATTATATATATATAAAATCTTGAGAAGAGTTGAGGTGTCTCTCCTGTGGGTCCCCGGAATGACATCATCAGTTATTTTATTGCATCAGTTATTTATGGAGAATGAAGATTCTTTATTACATGACATTTCTCCAGTTCACCTCCTTAAAACCAGAAGTCTGAACTTTTAATTAATGGATTTCCAAATCCAAGACAGGACCTAGCTTAGAATGGATGTTCAACAAATGCTGAAATATTTGGAGAGATGAGTAGATGGATTAAAGATTAAAACCCAGAAGAGAAGAAGTGCTATTTCAAGTAACTGACTTTCCCTAGTTAGTGTAATTACTTCATCCGCTCCCTATCCAGGGGTTACCCTCTTTCAAATGAATAGTTAATTCTCAGAGGAAGGCATTGCTTATTTTATTGACTGAATGTGTTCCTGATAAGGTGTATTTTAATATTTTTGTAATTTGAATTCTAGTTTACCCTAGATATATGATGTAACTACCTTTATTTCATATTGTTAAAAATCACTAAGTTTTTGTATTTTGGTTGAAATGTTGCTGTTGCTCTCACACATCTTTTATGTTTCTATAAACTTTGTAGTCAATAAGTGAATCCAATATACATTAGAAAAACACACTTCTTTTATAGAAGAGTTTACAATGAGCTAGTGAATAATAACTTCAAATTCCAAATAATTTATAATTATATTTAGTAATTTATTAATTTACTATTTAACATATTTGATTTTATTAATGTGAAACTTAACTAAATGATTTATGAATATTCTCACCACTTTGTAACTTTAAGCCTGAAACTCAGCTCTATTAAATTAAAAAGGGAAACTTGAAAAGTAAAACTGTATGAGTGGTGGAAAACGTAATGATTATTTTCTCTTCTCTATTTTCCATCTTTTTGCAGTTTTCTTTTTTTACATTTTTTAATGATGGGTAAATAATTTTCTTCCCAAATAAATAAAAGCAATGGAATTCTTTAGATTTCATTAAAGGTAACTCAAACTTCCATGGGTCTGTGTATTTGAGCCTCTCTTCCCTCTGGAGATTGCTCTTTAGCATTGATGGCTGAGAAATCAATTGAATGGGGACTGTGACATTCACACTGTCTGTCTCCTCCTTCCTGCTCTTGGAACTTGAAAGAAAGTCATTTATTCTCTTGTGACTCTTCTGCCAGAACATGATGAAGGCTTTGCAAAGCATCATTTAAGTGGTACATCCATCACTTGCAGTCCTGCTCCCTTGCTTGCCAAAGACTCTCACACTCCAGTACCTGGGATGTAAACAAAGATAACGCATTTGATTTTCATATTGATCTTGTCCATCTTAAAACCTGGCTTTGCCTGAGGGGACTACTTCCAGACTAAATGGCCTCTCACCGACCTCGCCTGCCACAGCCCATAATCTCTGCCTCCCAGCCTTGCCTCCATGGAAGCAGGCATCCTCATCACACTCATGCCTTCCTCCCTCCTTCCCCCTCACCTTATTTCAGATACAACCAGTGCAGCTAGTGATTATGATTTTTAATTTACACAGCATATTATATTTATTAAAATAATGTAGTGTTTATACATAATTAATTTACTGCAAATAAACACATTTATTTGGAAAATATAGTAGTATTGTACTCAGATTTTGAAAACGAATGTCTTAAGGATGTAAAACTTGTTTATATATTTACTTGTTTTATTTCTGGGGAAGGTTATTTGAATTTCTATTTTCTTACTTGTAAAGGATAACAGTATTTAGCTCATAGTCTTGATGTGAACATTTATTTGTTTGTTGGTTTTGCTTATTTATTTATTTACCAAGTATTTATTCTGTAACAGGTCCTTTTCCAGGCACTGGAAATATAATACTGACCAGACAGCCAAGTTCCTCTCTTGTGTAAGTTTCAGTCAAGTTAAGAAATTACTTAATAGGTACAATGTATGTTTTGGGTGATGGCTACCCTGAAATCCCTGATTTCACCACTACACAATCTATACATGTAACAAAATTCACTTTTACCCCATAAGTATATGCAAATAAAAAAAATCGAGTCCAACAAAATAATTATGAATATTTTACAATATTAGGTAAATTGCATCATACATGTCAAGTAACTGCCACATAGTAGGTCTCAATAAGTAGTCTTTTTTTTTTTTTACTTCTATCACTGTTACAGGTAATAATATTTAATAATTATTTTTCCTTTTCTATTTATAAAAGCAATTGTGAAGGCTTTGTAATGTGTCAACTAGGCTGGTCTGAGTTACAGTCCCCAAGTTCCTTTTCTAGCATGTTCCTAGTTAGGGTTAGCTACAAGGGTGTTTTCTCAAGAAATTTGGAGGGTGGAAGGCAGGCAGCAGGCATTTGCAGCCAACACACACCTTCTCTAGGTATTCAGTCAAACACTGTTAGTATGGCTGTGAAGGGACTTTGCAGATATAATTAAAACCCATAATTGATATACTTCAAGTTAATCAAAATGAAGACTATCTTGGGTGGGCCTGATTCAATCAGTTGGCAGCCCTTTCGAAGAGCATTTCAGCCTTCCCTCAGCTGAGAGGCTCCAAACAGCAGATGGATCTGCAATTGCTCTTCCTTCCTTATGAATCTGCTTCCTGACTGCCTTTTTGTGGACAACGAGCTTCATTCCATGCCTTTGGGATTATAGCCTGTTCATAATCTTCTCTTTCCTCTTCCTTTTATGTGAACTTCAGGCTTGCTTAGCTAGCCAGTAAAATTACATAAGCTAATGGATCATATCAAACTTACTTAATAAAAAGAATTGGTTTATGCCATACACACTCACACATACACACATACTACTGGTTTTACTTCTGTAGTTGAACCCTGATACAGTAATATATTTTTATTTTTAAAAATTCAAAATAGTATAGGTTATTATTGTAAATATTTAAATTAATCTGTTTTCACTAAAATTACATGCATTTCCTATAACATAAACTCACTGGAAATGAATTTTATTTACTACATGATAGTAACTGTGGATGCATTTATGATGATTATTCTACTTCATTGCTATAAATAACCTTATAGAAAACATATTTGTGAACAGAGCTCATTTTGTATTTTATACTATTATGTAAGGATAGAACCCCAGGGGTAGAATTATTAGGTTAAATGGCACATGCTTTTTGGTCTTTCCCTAAATAATAGTTTTGAAAGGACTGCAATCTTTTTATTCCCACCAACAATGCATGAGAAGATTGAGATCTTGCCTAAAATAATTACATGCCCACCCAAGGTAGCTAGTCCTCCTTAAGAGCTGACAGAATTTGCAAGTAGCATAGAGTTCTGTTACAAATTTCATTCTGTCTTTACTGTTAAATTGGCAGATGTCTTATCAAAGTTCCTGTAAAAATATTTTCCTTGAATTGATGCTCTCTGGTGTACTTAATTTGCCATTACCTTTCCTTTGTGTATATGTCACACAGTTCTTCATTCAATTTTTCTTTCTCTCTAGTAAGATAAAATGATGCTGGTTGTCTTTGCTCTGATTTCCAAAAGTTCCTATTGCAAGTCTAAGGTCTTTCTCAGCAGGTCTTAGAAAAAGGAGTAGGATGTAAGTACCTAACTGAGACTGTTCTTTTTTTTTTTTTTTTTTGAGACGGAGTCTCGCTCTGTCACCCAGGCTGGCGTGCAGTGGCGCGATCGCGGCTCACTGCAAGCTCCGCCTCCCGGGTTCACGCCATTCTCCTGCCTCAGCCTCTTCGAGTAGCTAGGACTACAGGCGCCCACCACCACGCCCGGCTAATTTTTTGTATTTTTAGTAGCAACAGGGTTTCACCGTGGTCTCGATCTCCTGACCTCGTGATCCGCCCGCCTCGGCCTCCCAAAGTGCTGGGATTACAAGCGTGAGCCACTGCGCCCGGCAAGACTGTTCTTTATGTCTCTTCCTCATAACTACATGCAACAAATATTTCTTGAGCACCTACGAAAAGAAACATGTTCTCTGTTATCAAGGTGATTAAAATGTAGCTAGGAGGCAGAGAATATGCAAGTAAACAAACAAATGTAGTTAAAGCTTGAAAGTACAAAGATAGAAAGAATCATATTGCAAGCATAATGAAAAATATGTGTTTACCAGGGCAGATACCACTTTAGTGTGTGGCCAGCAAAGGCCCTTTGTGGAGGTAACACTTAATAAAATACCTGAGAACTAGGAGAAGTTAGCTATATGTAGACTTTACTGGAGAATGTCCTTGTCAGATAAAAATTACAAGGTTCTGAAATATGCTGTTTGAGGGTCTGAAAGTAGCTCAGTGTGACACACGGTAGTCTAGGAGAACGTAAGGATAGAGAGATTACAAGAGAGGTGGCCTATGAGGAGGCCAGAGCACACAGTGTGAGTTTAGATTTCCTTTTGACCAAAACAGGAATCCAGAAGAGAGGTTTTAGCAAGTGAATTGTGGAATCAGTCTCATTAAAAATAATAATAACAAAAAATATGCTATTTATTGAAATGTCAGTTTTTTAAATCACTTTACGTGTAGTATTTCCTTTAATCCTCAAAGCCACTACAAAAGAGATATTATCAATCTAATTTTTCGCATGAGTAATCAGAAGTTGAGGAAGCTTAATTTTAGGTCACATGGTTGCTAAGGGACAGAGCCATGATTTAAGCCATTGCCTTTGCTACTAACCCAACTTGTCTGTCCAGTTTTTAGGAACCAATTACAGTGTCTGGCAATGGCATTACTTTTACTTTATCTATCTTTTTCTAGCTCCTCTGTCTCTTTCCATTTTTTCTTTGCTTCCCCTCACTCAAGTTTTTAATCTGCTTTTGAGGCTGGGAATCTTTTCTTAAGACTCAGCTGCATGAAAAGAGCAGAGCTTGTTTGTTACCCTTCATGAGTCCTCCCATCAGAATGAAGACATTTGCCCTTAGTTCAGTTGACAGCACTGAAGGTACAAAAGTATTTCCCTATGACTGAATCTTATTCTAATCTGTCTTGACTCCACATAACAATTACTTCTATCTCTGTGATTGGGCACATGCAAGCATTTCTATTTAGTTATCAGAAGGTTGTAATACAAACAACTGAACAAATACATGCTCATATGTGCATTTAGTTTTTACAGTAAGCTTTTTATAAGATTTATGCCAAGATATCTTAAGTTGGATGTTCTCTGCTTAATATCTGGAATAAAGCTGCCTAGCATGAATGTATTGTATTTTAAAATGTGAAATTCCACACTATAGCACTGTATTTCCATATCTGCAAATATTTTAAAATATCGAATGTATCTGCTTTATAGTTGGTCATAAAGAAGCATTCCATTCCTTCTTTTACATACAGATGGATTGTTTCTGTTAATTATCACTCAAATCTGAACGGTGTGGTAGGACCGAGGGATACCTTGAAATCTAAGAAAAGGGAAAAAAAGTGCAATTGCTGCAGTGATACTTTAGCAGAAGTTTCTATTGCCAGGTATTGTGGAGCTCAGAGGAAGAAGTAAAGGCTTCAAGACGTTGAACTTTAAGCTGAGTCTTGAAGACGGAGTCTTCAAGTTAAAGAAGAGGGGTTAAGGAAAGTCCAGGGAGAAGGAACTGCATGAGCTGTGAAGAACCATGATGCATTCTTGGAATTGGTAGATTCTCTTTGAAATATGGATTGAAACCCAGGAAGCATGAAGGAAACAAGAATTCAAAACTTTAAGACAAGACTATGGTAAAGAGTTTGGCATTGAACATTCAGGAAATGTAACAACTAGAACGAGTATAAAGGGAATAAAATGCAATTTGTGTTTTTATATTATTGAGTTGAAGTTGTCTAATACATTTTATTAACTATATCTTACCCAATGCATAGTACTTCCTGGTAAAAATGTACTCAGAGCTCACTCATTCAGAATCTAATTTACACATTGATTTTTACACTTTACAGTCAGTTAAGTATAGTAGTGAAACAGAAGAATTATTCAAATTTCGCTATGAATATCTTTACCTCCGGGTTTCCTCGAAAAACAGAAGCCAGTACATGGGGCTTTCTCACTTAATCTAGGTGAGGTGTAACCTCGAACTCAGCTTCCCACAGAGTCAGCTTCCAGATGATTGGCAGCTGGCATTCCCAGAATACTTCTGTAAAAACTGGCATCTAATCCAGAAAGGGGGACAAAGCATTAGGAGAGCATTCCGAAAAGTTGCTTGGGGAATGCCTTATAAGCATGAGTAGAAAAAAGAATGGGGTCAGTCATTTTAGACAGAGATGGTAATATGGTTTGGATGTGTGCCCTCTCCAAATCTCTTGTCGAAATGTGTTTCTCAATGTTAGAAGGGAGGCTGGTGGGAGGCGATTGGATCATCAAGGCGAATCTCTCGTGAATGGTTTAGCACCATCCCTTTGGTGATAAGTGAGTTCTCTCTCGATTCATGCAAGATATGATTATTTAAAAGTGTGTGGCACCTCTCCCTTTTCTCTCTTGCTCCTTCTTTTACCATGTGATACAACAGCTCCCCTCTTTGCCTTCTGCCATGATTGTAAGCTTCTCGAGGCCCTTACAGGTAGCAGATGCTGGAGCCATGCTTGTAGAGCCTGCAGAACCATGAGCCAATTAAACCTCTTTACTTTATAAATTATCGTGCCTCAGATATTTATTTATACCAATATAAAAGTGACATAACATAGATGGCATTTTCAAAAAATCATGGAGAAAATACTGATAGTGACATTTGATATGATTTGACAGCAGTTTATGGATGGGAACTATCAAGGAGTTGAAATTAAACTCATGCATATTAATATTTATTTAATATAATTATTTGAAACATGTTCCTCTAGAGGTAATTCCTCCTAGTAGCTTTAGACATATTGGATATCCAAACAACATAGATAAATGCTGAATATTCACATAAATTATTTATTTTAGTTCTTCAGGTGTTTTCATATTTTTATTCAAGTATTTGCTGAATGCATATTATGTTGTATAGTCCATGAAAATTAAAAATAAAGTAGACATTGTACTTTCAAGGAGCTTAACATTTATTTGAATAAAACAGAGCTTTTATAAATATTATAAATTATTATAATAATTAAAAAAGAGAAGATATGGAAAAGTATATCAAACACTCAAATCATTATGGAAAACAAAAGGGAAAAGTAATGATCAAATCTATGTGGAAGGCTGACAGAGAGGACTTCATAGAGGAGGTGACCACTTAGCCAAGTCCAGAAAAATAAGTAGGGATATCAAAGATAGATTATTGAAAGGGAGATTATTCTAGATACAGAGAATAACCTTAAGTATGTTTGGAAGATGTTATTTTTTAATCATTGCAGCTTAATAGGTTTGATGTATTATCTCACCTTTCCCTTATCTTTCTACTGTAGTTTGATGTTAAGTGTATACAAAATGCTGAGGTCAGACATTTTAAAAGTATGCTATGAGAAATGTAGGTCTATCATTTGAACCCTAGTCTCGCTGTTTATGATTGTGTCCTACATCTAAAGCTTAATTCCCTTATGAAAAATGAAGAGTAATGTCACCTATTTTGTTGTTGTGAAGTTTAAGAGAGACAATAAAAGGCCTGGTGCGGTGACTCACGCCTGTAATCCCAGCACTTTGGGAGGCCGAGGCAGGTGGATAACGAAGTCAGGAGATCGAGACCATCCTGGCTAACATGGTGAAACCCCGTCTCTACTAAAAATACGAAAAAAATTAGCCGGGTGTGGTGGCGAGCACTTGTAATCCCAGCTACTCGGAAGACTGAGGCAGGAGAATGGTGTGAACCAAGAGGCGGAGCTTTCAGTGAGCTGAGATCACGCCACAGCACTCCAGCCTAGGTGACAGAGAGAGATACCGTCTCAAAAAAAAAAAAAAAGAGAGAGAGAGAGAGACAATAAAAAGCCTGAAGCACAGTACAAAATATCTGTTAGCTCTTTTTTGTATACCTAGACTATGCATTCTTAGTTTGTCCCAGCTTCAAAGCCACTGCCAATTTGGTATGTTTTTCTTTGTTATCATTACTAAGCCATAGATGTAACTTTAAAATTGGAGTACAGGGATCCATAGACAAAAGTTTTGGGTTAAATCCCTAGAAAGCTCATTCTAGCTAATAAAAGCTTATTTTGATTATCTAATTAGTTTCAAATTAGATTTAACATTTCTAGCTTCTGTTTATGTGTTTATCTCTTCTGCAGAGTGGTCAAAAGAGGCTATTTCAATGATCTTGCTGATGTACAGTTACCCAATGGCTCTAAGTTCCTCTGTTTTATTAGTTGTAAAGAAAGAATATGTTAGGTCTTGGGAAGAAACTTCTCCCATCTTTGTAAGTCATGATATACAGCCATTCAGAAATATATCATTTTAAAAAGGTTTTGTTCTATATTCTTCCTTATATTCTAGTATTCTTCTAGTATTCTAGTATTCTTTCCTGCTGACATTCCCAAAATGTTTATGTCTACAAATCAAATTTCTTTCAAAGTTTGCAGAAACACCAGAATATTGGGACTCATTTCAAGAGGAAAAAAAATCATTTCTATTATCTTTTAAAATTTATTAAACCAATCCACATTGTATTATTATGCTATGTCTTCTAACTCAAACTATTTTATTTCATGATATAAAATTCTGATTGCGGGATTTTGAAAAGATACCCTCTTTTTCTATAATATGAAAGTCATCTTTTTTTACATTTATGGCCCATAACATAACATAAATAACAAGCATCTCACAGAAGTTTTTTTTTCTTTTATTATTATACTTCAGGTTTTAGGGTACATGTGCACAATGTGCAGGTTTGTTACATATGTATCCATGTGCCATTTTGGTTTGCTGCACCCATTAACTCGTCATTTAGCATTAGGTATACCTCCTAATGCTGTCCCTCCCCGCTCCCCCCAACCCACAACAGTCCCCGGAGTGTGATGTTCCCCTTCCGGTGTCCATGAGTTCTCATTGTTCAATTCCCACCTATGAGTGAGAACATGCGGTGTTTGGTTTTCTGTCCTTGCGATAGTTTACTGAGAATGATGTTTTCAGTTTCATCCATGTCCCTACAAAGCACATGAACTCATCATTTTTTATGACTGCACAGTATTCTATGGTGTCTATGTGCCACATTTTCTTAATCCAGTGTATCGTTGTGGGACATTTGGGTTGGTTCCAAGTCTTTGCTATTGTAAATAGTGCCACAACAAACATACGTGTGCATGTGTCTTTATAGCAGCATGATTTATAGTCCTTTGGGTATATACCCAGTAATGGGATGTCTGGGTCAAATGGTATTTCTAGTTCTAGATCCCTGAGGAATCGCCACACTGTCTTCCACAATGGTTGAACTAGTTTACAGTCCCACCAACAGTGTAAAAGTGTTCCTATTTCTCCACATCCTCTCCAGCACCTGTTGTTTCCTGACTTTTTAATGATGGCCATTCTAACTGGTGTGAGATGGTATCTCATTGTGGTTTTGATTTGCGTTTATCTGATGGCCAGTGATGATGAGAATTTTTTCACGTGTTTTTTGGTTGCATAAATGTCTTCTTTTGAGAAGTGTCTGTTCATGTCCTTTGCCCACTTTTTGATGGGGTTGTTTGTTTTTTTCTTGTAAATTTGTTTGAGTTCATTGTAGATTCTGGATATTAGCCCTTTGTCAGATGAGTAGGTTGCAAAA
>NW_026652286.1:53951415-54044858 GCF_009828535.3 Hylobates moloch | reverse complement strand
CAGGACCCTCAGCTGCAGGTCTGTTGGAGTTTACTAGAGGTCCACTCCAGACCCTGTTTGGCTGAGTGTCAGCAGCGGTGGCTGCAGAACAGTGGATTTTCATGAGACCACAAATTCAGCTGTCTGATAGTTCCTCTGGAGGTTTTGTCTCAGAGGAGTACCTGGCTGAGTGAGCTGTCAGTCTGTCCCTACTGGGGGGTGCCTCCCAGTTAGGCTGCTCAGGGGTGAGGGACCCACTTTAGGAGGCAGTCTGTCCGTTCTCAGATATCCAGCTGTGTGCTGGGAGAACCACTACTCTCTTCAATGCTGTCAGACAGGGACCTTTAAGTCGGCAGAGGTTCCTGCTGAATTTTTGTTTGTCTGTGCCTGCCCCCAGAGGTGGAGCCTACAGAGGCAGGCAGGCCTCCTTGAGCTGTGGTGGGCTCCACCCAGTTCGAGCTTCCTGGCTGCTTTGTTTATCTAAGCAAGCCTGGGCAATGGCGGGCACCCCTCCCCCAGCCTCGCTGCCACCTTGCAGTTTGGTCTCAGACTGCTGTGCTAGCAATCAGCGAGATTCCGTGGGCATAGGATCCTCCAGTCCAGGTGTGGGACACAATCTCCTGGTGTGCCATTTTCCAAGCCCGTTGGAAAAGCGCAGTATTAGGGTGGGAGTGACCTGGTTTTCCAGGTGCCGTCTGTTACCCCTTTCTTTGACTAGGAAAGGGAACTCCCTGACCCCTTGGGCTTCCCGAGTGAGGCAATGCCTCGCCCTGCTTCAGCTCGCGCACAGTGTGCTTCACTGACTGTCCTACACCCACTGTTTGGCACTCCCTAGTGAGATGAAACCGGTACCTCAAACAGAAATGCAGAAATCACCCGTCTTCTGTGCCGCTCACGCTGGGAGCTGAGACTGAAGCTGTTCCTATTCGGCCATCTTGGCTCCACCCAACCTCACAGAAGTTTAATAGGTGGTACTGAATCAGCAAAAATGTTTTATTCCAACCAATTTATTTTTTCTTCTCCACATAAAATTCAATGAAGGCTATATATATATATACACACACACACATATATATAAAATGTAGATTGTAGATATGTGTGTGTGTGTGTACACATACATATACATGTGATATATGTGTAGGTGTCTGTGTATATATTTACTTTGTTCTCCCATTTTTCTTGCACAAAAATCATCAAGATTACATTAGCATTTCATACAATAGGATTTGGCACTTGAGACTAACAGAAAGAAGTGTAGATGAATTATTCACATCTGAAAGGAAAGTCAATTGAGGAAATAAACATTAAAATGATTTGCAATCTGCAGTTATTCAAGAGAAGCAGAATCACCAAGTGTAAGAGAAAGCTGAGAACGCCAGGAAATAAATGGCTCAATTGATTTAAGGAATGTTTTCACAGCACCCAAATATTGAGAAAAGGCCCAGATCAATCAAAAAGTCCCATTAATGTCTTTCAAATCTAAGATGCTGAAATTACATATGTTATTACCATTTCAATTGTCGTTATTGAATCATATTTTCCCAGGGGCCAAAATCATTCTCTGTTTAAAACTCAGAAAAATTTTTAAAGTTAAATTAACTTGGGAGCAACAAAGATGCAGCTTAATAAATTATCTTATGGTATTCTAAATTTTGAATAATTCAATGTCACAAGAGTCAAAACTCTGTCCCACATTGCCCAATTAATTGCCTGTGAATATTAAGAACATAAGCTTAAATATACTTCCTTCTTAGAAGGAAGTTAAGTAATTAAGTATAGCAGAAAGCACGTTGGCCTTGAAAACCAACAGTCTTTCTTTTACCTCAGACTATGCCCTTGACCCAGGGACAAATTCCTGAACCTTTCTAACCCTGACTCTATAACCTAATTGAAAAAATGAACTTTTTGATATTGATCTACATATGAAGTACCTAGAACTTTGTCTGGACCAAATCAGAAGCACAATCTTAGTTTCCTTTTTTTTTTTCTATTTCTCACTAAGCTGTATTGTAGCTCAATATCATAAAATATGGCATTTCCTCTTTGTATTTTCAGTCCACAGAAATAAAAACATAAATGCATCATAATATGAGATCAAAGATGTCTGTCTAGATTTTCAAATTGGCTAAGTTAGAATAAAATAGGCTGACACGAGAAAACATGTTTAACTTATAAAATGGTGCGTACATGACAATTACTGTTTCACAATGATGGTGATGACAAAGTGACAATTTCATAGTTTGAGTGATTGTTAAACTTGTTAAGGCTATTTATATTGAGAGTATTATATGGAAAGTTATGTATATAAGACAGAATGGGGAAAATAAGGAAGAAAGGAGGGAAAGTAGAAAGGAAAGAAGAAGGGGAGGGAGCGAGATTGAGGAGGAAGGGGAGGAAGGAGGGAAGAACTCCAGGGAGAAGAACATTCACCAATTCACTGAAAGAAAAGTAAGGCAAATCCTTTTAGGTCCCATTAAATTAAAAAGCTTCTTCACAGCAAAAGAAGCTATCAACAGAATAAACAGACCACTTACAGAATGAGAGAACATGTTTGCAAACTATGCATCCAACTAAGGTCTAATATCCAGAATCTATAAGAAACTCAAACAAATTAATAATCAAAAAACCCCATTAAAACATGGGCAAAGCACATGAACAGACACTTCAAAAGAAGGCATAAACATGCCAGCAAGCATATGAAAACGTGTTCAACATCATTAATCATTAGAGAAATGCAAATCAAAACCACAGTGAACTATCATCTCACACCAGTCAGAATGGCTATTACTACAAAGTCAAAAAATACCTGATGCCAGCTAGGTTGTGGAGAAAAGAGAATGCTTATGTACTTTTGGTTGGAATGTAAATTAGTTCAGCCATTGTAGAAACGAGTTTGGCGATTTCTCAAAGACCCCAAAACAGATTTACCATTTGACCAAGCAATCCCATTATTGGGAATATACCCAAAAGAATACAAATTATTTTACCATAAAGACACATGCATGCTTATGCTCATCATTGCACTATTCACAACAGCAAAGTCATTGAATCAACCTAAATGCCCATCAATGGTAGACTGAATAAAGAAAATGTAGTATGTATATACCATGGAATACTACACAGCCATAGAAAAGCAGGATATCATGTCCTTCGCAGCAACATAGATGCAGCTGGAGGCCATAATCCATCCTATGCACACTACACAGGAACAGGAAACCAAATACCGAATGGTCTCACTTATAAGTGGTAGCTAAATGTTGAGTACACATGGACACAAAGAAGGGACCAACAGACACTGAGGCCTACTTGACAGTGAAAGGTGGAAGGAGGGAGAGGATCGAAAAACTGCCTATTGGGTATCATGCTTATTACCTGTGTGATAAAATAATCTGTACATCAAACCCCTGTGTCATGCAAGTTACCTATATAAGAAACTTGCACATTTACCACTGAACCTAAAATAATAGTTTTAAAAAGTCCTAATAAGAATATTATAAAAGACTTTAGAAGCAATTTAGGTCATATATTTTAGAATGCAACAATAACTATTGTTCTCATATAAGGAAACAGGTTTTTGGGAAGTTAAATAACATGCTCAGATGGACATATCTAGTGAAGTATTGACTCTAACTTTGAATTCAGATATAGTTGCCACCAAACACCTTCCTCTTTCCAAAAAAGTATTTAATTCTTTATTTCTAATATCTGAAATGCTCCATTTTACTGACGATGAGAAGTAACAAAAAAATAATAATAATAAAAGAGAGAAGTCTGGGGGAATTGACAAGAACACAAAAAGCGCAATATTGCACCCAGTTACAATACTCAGTTAATTCTTTCCCAAATTACCTTCTTGCAATAGACAATAACACGTACAAATACATACACACCCAGAGTTGATCATTTTGATTGACTTCAGTAGAAATTAAAATAGATCATGTGTAACCTCCCTTTCCTGGACACTAATCTTGTAATTAATTACCCCTTTTTTTTCTTACTAGAACTAATTAAATTTTGTTAATTAGAAACTGAAGCCAAAAGTGATAACTTGAAAGTAGTATGCTCTACTGTGGTAGAACTTATAAACATCACATCAGTTGTTGTATTCTGCGTAAACTAAAAAGCTGTGGATATTTTCTCCAGGTAAAAGTTTTCAATATAATATCAAGGTCTCTTCACAGTTTAGGAGAAGAACAAGCCTTCTTTTATATCGTTTGCGTCTAAGAAAATGTTCTTTTCTAGATTGTATAAACTTTCTTCCTGTTCAATTTGCGAACTTGGTGCCATGGACAGCAATGTGGAGGTTGAATCTCAAGGCTGAGTTTGTGTCTAATCTCCACCACTTACTGACTATACAAACTTCAGAAAAGCACTTACCATTCTAATTCCCAAATATTTTTTCCTCAAAAAAAAAATGTAAAATGAGGATAGTCTGTCTGTACAATTTTTACATTTATTGGAATACCTAAATGTAAAAATATGTTTGAGAGTTCTCATTTGCAAACTATAGTAGACAAAATAAAAAGACTCTAGTATTCAGCAGGTGCAAATGTGTGTATGTGTATACCAAACTTTGATCTTTACTGCATGTCTTTATGAACTGCTCTTTTCTCTAATGTCTTCCTTTCCCCAAAGGATATTTTTTAACTTTTATTTTAGGGTCAAGGGTACATGTGCAGGTTTGTTATAGAGGTAAATTGCATGATTTGATGTTTGATGTACAGATTATTTTGTCACACAGGTAATAAGCATAGTAACCAATAGGCAGGTTTTTTTTTTTTAATTCTCTCCCTCCTTCCACCTTCTGCTGTCAACTAGGCCCCAGTGTCTGTTGGTCCCATCTTTGTGTCCACATGTACTCAATGTTTAGCTACCACATAGAAGTGAGAATATGTGGTACCTGGTTGTCTGTTCCTGTTTCAGTGTGCTTAGGATTATGTCTTCCAGCTCTATCTATATTGCTGCAAAAGACATGATCTCATGTTTTCTATGGCTACATAGTATTCCATGGTGCATATGTACCACGTTTGGTAAATGTGTGCCATGACGGTTTGCTGCACCTGTCAACCCATCACCTAAGTATTAAGCCCAGCATGCATTAGTTTTTTTTCCCTGATGCTCTCCCTCCCTTCAGCTCACCCCTGACAGGCCCCAATATGTGTTGTTCTCATCATCCATGTCCTGTCAAAGGACATGATGTCATTCCTTTTTATGGCTGCATAGAATTCCATGGTGTATATGCACCACATTTTCTTTATCCAGTATATCATTGATGGGCACTTGGGTTGATTCCATGTCATTGCTATTGTGAAATGTGCTGCATGAACATACGTGTGCATGTATCTTTGTAACAGAGTGATTTATATTATCAAAAAAGGAATTTTTTGTGGAAAATTAAAATTAATGAATTCAGAAATATAACTCTATATTTAGCAATATTATCAGTTTGATTTGGCCAAATGCAGACAAAAATATTTTTAAAAAATAGATGAAAGTTGGCCAGGCATGGTGGCTCACGCCTGTAAACCCAACACTTTGGGAGGCCGAGGTGGGTGGATCACAAGATCAGGAGATGGAGACCATGCTGGCTAACATAGTGAAACCCTGTCTCTACTAAAAAAGACAAATAATTAGCCAGGTGTGGTGGTACGTGCCTGTAGTCCCAGCTACTGGGGAGGCTGAAGCAGGAAAATTTCTTGAACCTGGGAGGTGGAGGTGGCAGCGAGCTGAGATCATGCCACTGCACTCCAGCCTGGGTGACAGAGTGAGACTCCGTCTCAAAAAAAAAAAAAAAGATAAAATTATGTTAGGCCAAACTTCCGGGAAACCACATTTGATGAGTCAGTATAATTGCAGGAAGTTAGCAAGAAAAAGGAGACATGTAGATATGCTCCTTTTTCCTAGCCAACATCTTTTTCTTCTACTGTGGCAAAACAGCCTTTGTTTCCATATGGCTTGGATGGAGCTGAACCATGCCATTGCTTGTCAGAAGGCTAGTACTGCCAATTAAAAGACTCAAACCCAGCAAAACACTTGAAGAGATTTATTTTGAGCCAAATATGAGTAACCATGGCCTGTGACACAGCCGTCAGGAGGTCCTGAGAACATGTGCCCAAGGTGGTTGGGGTCCAGCTTGGTTTTATACATTTTAGGGAGACATGAGACATCAATCAAATACATTTAAGAAATACATTGGCTTGGTTCAGAATGGCGGGACAACTCCAAGAAGGGGTGGGATTGGGAGGGCGGGGATAGCTTCCAGGCTACACATAAATCTAAGCATTTTGTGGTTGACAATGGGTTGAGTTTGTTTAAAGGCCTGGGATCACAGGGCAACTAAAAGTCTGGTTGAAGGAATAATCAGTTGTGGAGACCAAAGTTTTATCATGCAGATGAAGCTTTTAGCTACCAGACTTCAGAAAGAATAGGTTGTAAAATGTTTTTTATCAGACTTAAATTATATGTTCATGTTAATGGTGGAGAAGTGTAATGAGTTCAACCCTCACTTCCCTTCAAGGCCTGAAACATTAGTCTCTCAGGTTAAATTTTAAAAGAGCCCTGGCTGAGGAGAAAGTCCATTCGGATATTTGAGGGGCCTTAGATTTATTTTTGGTTTACAGTAGTATGTTTCATGCACCTCCGTGTGAAGAGACCACCAGACAGGCTTTGTGTGAGCAACAAGGCTGTTTATTTCACCTGGGTGCAGGCGGGCTGAGTCTGAAAAGAGAGTCAGCACAGGGAGATGGGGTGGGGCCATTTTATAGGATTTGGGTAGGTAAAGGAAAATTACAGTCAAAGGGGTTGTTCTCTGGCAGGCAGGAATAGGGGTCACAAGGTGCTCAGTAGGGGAGCTTTTGAGCCAGGATGAGCCAGGAGAAGGAATTTCACAATATAATGTCATCAGTTAAGGCAGGAACAGGCCATTTTCATTTCTTTTGTGGTGGAATGTCATCAGTTAAGGCAGGAACCAGCAATCTGGATGTGTATGTGCAGGTCGCAGGGGATATAATGGCTTAGCTTGGGCTCAGAGGCCTGACATTCTTGTCTTCTTATATTAATAAGAAATATAAAATGAAATAGTGGTAAAGTGTTGGGACAGCGAAAATTTTTGGGGGGTGGTATGGAGACATAATGGGCGATGTTTCTCAGGGCTGCTTCGAGCAGGATTAGGGGCGGTGTGGGAATCTAGAGTGGGAGAGATTAAGCTGAATGAAGGTTTTGTGGTAAGGGGTGATGTTGTGGGGTTGTTAGAAGAAACATTTGTCATTTAGAATTATTGGTGATGGCCTGGGTATGGTTTTGTATGAATTGAAAAACTAAATGGAATAAGAGAAGGAGAAAAACAGTTATTAAAGGTCTAAGAATTGGGAGGACCCAGGACATCTAATTAGAGAGTGCCTAAGGAGATTCAGCAATGTCCTACCAGCAAAGATTATTTATTTACTTCAAGAGTTAAGAGTGGCAGTTTGGGGATAGCACCAGGAGATATCAGCTGTGGTGGCTTGGAGAAACAGTGTAAACCGGCAGTGTAAACAAGAGCAGGGCATGTATGAGTAGTTGAGAATGGTGAATAGGAGCATGACTAGACAGAAGATAGTAGGGATGACAAGTATTTTGGGGCACAGTCCAAGTTGGTCTGGTGTCTGGAATGAGACTGGGGCTTAATAAAAAGGAGCATCTATACAGGAGCTTAAATGGGCTGTACCCTGTAGCATTCTAAGGACAGGCCTGGATTCTGAGAAGGGAAAGTGGTAAAAGTATTGTCCATTCCTTTTTAAGTTGGTAGCTGAGCTTGGTGAGGTGTGTTTTTAAAAGACTATTAGTCCGTTCTACCTTTCCTGAAGACTGAGGACTGTAAGGGATATAAAGGTTTCACTGAATACCAAGAGCCTCAAAAAATGCTTGGCTGATTTGACTAATAGAGGCCGGTCTGCTCTCAGACTGTATAGAAGTGGAAAGGCCAAACTGAGGAATTATGTCTGACAGAAGGGAAGAAATGACTGTGGTGGCCTCAGACCCTGTAGGAAAGGCCTTATCCAGTGATTTCACTTATCCAGTGAAAGTGTCTACTTAGACTAAGAGGTATTTCAGTTTTCTGACTTGGGGCATGGGAGTAAAGTCAATTTGCCAGTCCTGGGCAGGGGCAAGTCCTTGAACTTGATGTGTAGGAAAGGGAGGAGGTGTTTTAGACATGAAGTCCTTGCCCACGCCTATGGCCTGAATGGTATTGCCTAGGTTTTCTTGTAGGATTTTAATGGTTTTAGGTCTAACATTTAAGTCTTTAATCCATCTTGAATTAATTTTTGTATAAGGTGTAAGGAAGGGATCCAGTTTCAGCTTTCTACATATGGCTAGCCAGTTTTCCCAGCACCATTTATTAAATAGGGAATCCTTTCCCCATTTCTTGTTTTTGTCAGGTTTGTCAAAGATCAAATAGTTGTAGCTATGCGGCATCATTTCTGAGGGCTCTGTTCTGTTCCATTGATCTATATCTCTGTTGTGGTACCAGTACCATGCTGTTTTGGTTACTGTAGCCTTGTAGTATAGTTTGAAGTCAGGTAGCGTGATGCCTCCAGCTTTGTTCTTTTGGCTTAGGATTGACTTGGCAATGCGGGCTCTTTTTTGGTTCCATATGAACTTTAAAGTAGTTTTTTCCAATTCTGTGAAGAAAGTCATTGGTAGCTTGATGGGGATGGCATTGAATCTATAAATTACTTTGGGCAGTATGGCCATTTTCACAATATTGATTCTTCCAACCCATGAGCATGGAATGTTCTTCCATTTGTTTGTATCCTCTTTGATTTCATTGAGCAGTGGAAATGCAAATCAAAACCACAGTGAGATACCATCTCACACCAGTTAGAATGGCCATCATTAAAAAATCAGGAAACAACAGGTGCTGGAGAGGATGTGGAGAAATAGGAACACTTTTACACTGTTGGTGGGACTGTAAACTAGTTCAACCATTGTGGAAGTCAGTGTGGCGATTCCTCAGGGATCTCGAACTAGAAATACCATTTGACCCAGCCATCCCATTACTGGGTATATACCCAAAGGAGTATAAATCATGCTGCTATAAAGACACATGCACACGTATGTTCATTGCAGCACTATTCACAATAGCAAAGACTTGGAGCCAACCCAAATGTCCAACAACAATAGACTGGATTAAGAAAATGTGGCACATATACACCATGGAATACTATGCAGCCATAAAAAATGATGAGTTCATGTCCTTTGTAGGGACATGGATGAAACTGGAAACCATCATTCTCAGTAAACTATCGCAAGGACAAAAAACCAAACACCGCATGTTCTCACTCATAGGTGGGAATTGAACAATGAGAACTCATGGACACAGGAAGGGGAACATCACACTCCGGGGACTGTTGTGGGGTGGGGGGAGGGGGGAGGGACAGCATTAGGAGATACACCTAATGCTAAATGACGAGTTAATGGGTGCAGGAAACCAACACAGCACATGGATACATATGTAACAAACCTGCACATTGTGCACATGTACCCTAAAACCTAAAGTATAATAAAAAAAAAAAAGAGTTTAGATACAAACATTAAAAAAAAAAAAAGGAAAGGGAGGAGGCCTGAACAATCCCTAAGGGGTAGTAGAATAGCAAATGGAACACTGAGAAGTGATTTCCTTGAGGATAGATTTCCAGGATGGAAAGCAAATGAGAGGTTCTAAGAGACAGGCTAGTGGCTCGTAACCTACATGGAAGAGGTTATGAAATGACGACAGAGTAGAATGGGCCTGTGAGGCTGGAAGGAGATATTTTCCTTGGTCGAAGAACTATTTGCCTTGTGTGGGAAGAGATTGATAGGTGGAAGTTTCAGCGGTGGAGTAGGTGGGAGTGACTGATGTAAAGGAGAAAAACTGGCTGTGAGGGACAGAAGTTGGAAAGCTAGCTGCTTGTCTAGCCACCTTATCAGCATAAGCATTGCCTAGAGCAATGGGATCTGATGCCTTTTGACGGCCTTTGCAGTGAATGACCCCAGCTTCCTTTGGAAGTAAAGCGGCTTTGAGCAGGGTTTTTATTAAAGAGGCATTAATGATGGAGGACCCTTGCATAGTGAGGAAACTTCTTTCAGCCTGTGTAACAGCATGGTGGTGTAGAATATGAAAGGCATATTTAGAGTCAGTATAAATATTGATGCGTAGTCTTTTTGCAAGAGTGAGGGCTTGAGTTAAGGCAAATAATTCAGCTTGCTGAGAGGTAGTGGAGGGGGGCAGAGCGGTAGCCTCAATGATAGATGTGGAAGATACTATACCATAGCCTGCCTTTGCTGGTGTGTGGTGATTCGGCCTGGTGGAACTGCCATCAATAAAACTAAATGTGATCAAGGTGAGGAACAGGGAAGAAGGAAATATGGGGAAATGAGGTGAATGTCAGGTGGATCAGAGAGATACAGTCATGAGGGTCAGGCGTGGTATCCAGAATAATGTGGGAGGCGGGATTGGTCTGTGCCAGGAACAAAGGTAATTGTGGGAGACTTAACAAAGAGTGAGTACAGCTGAAGGACCCGGGGAGCAGAATGTATATGTGTCAGGTGTGAGGAAGAAAGTAGATTTTGGAAGTTATGAGAACAGTAGAGAGTGAGTTGAGCATAGTTTGTGATTTTAAGAGCCTCTAAAGTATTAGGGCGGCAGCAGCCACTGCACGGAGACATGATGGCCAGCCTAAAACAGTAAGGTAAAGTTGTTTGGACAAAATGGCTATAGGACGCGATCCTGATCCTTGTGTAAGAATTCTGACTGCACAGCCCTGCACTTCAGCTGTGGGTAATGAAAATAGGTGGGATGAGACAGGGAGAGGGAGGGTGGGGGCCATCTTTAAAGCTGTCTTCAAGGAACGGAGAGAGGAGTGGGGAAAGGATTTAAGATCTATGGGGTCAGCTAGGTTTCTTTTTGTGAGTTTATATAATGGTTTTGTTAGGATGGCAAAACCAGGTATCTAAAGTCGAAAGTATCTAACCATGCCTAGGAAGGAAAGGAGTTGTTTTGTAGAGGGTGTTGGCGTTTGAGAGATCAGCTGGACATGATCGGCAGGGAAAGCACGTGTGTTTTTATGAGAATTACGCCGAGATAGGTAACAGATGAGGAAGAAATTTGGGCTTGACTGAAGTAATGGGGGCTGTTTGTGAAGCTTTGTGGCAGTAAAGCCTAGGTAATTTGCTGAGCCTGATGGGTGTCAGGGTTAGTCCAAGTGAAAGCGAAGACAGCCTGGGATGAAGGGTGCAAAAGAATAGTAAAGAAAGCGTGTTTGAGATCTAGAACAGAATAATGGGTTGTGGAGGGAGGTATTGAGGATAGGAGAGTGTATGGGTTTGGCACCACGGGGTGGTTAGGCAAAACAATTTGGTTGATAAGGCACAGATCCTGAACTAACCTGTAAGGCTTGTCTTGTTGTAGGACAGGTAAAATGGGGGAATTGTAAGGAGAGTTTATAGGCTTTAAAAGGCCATGCTGTAGCAGGCAAGTGATAACAGGCTTTAATTCTTTTAAAGCGTGCTGTGGGATGGGATATTGGCATTGAGTGGGGTAAGAGTGATTAGGTTTTAAAGGGATGGTAAGGGGTGCATGATCAGTCACCAAGGAGGGAGTAGAGATGTCTTATACTTGTGGGTTAAGGTGGGGAGACAAAGGGGAGGATGTGAAGGAGGCTTTGACCTGGGGGAAAAGGCAGCAATGAGGTGTGGCTGTAGCCCAGGAATAGTCAGTGAAGCAGATAATTTAGTTAAAGTGTGTAGGCCTAATAAGGGAACTGGCAGGTGGGGATAACTAAAAAGGAGTGCTTAAAAGAGTATTGTCTAGGTTGGCACCAGAGTTGGGGAGTTTTAAGAGGTTTAGAAGCCTGGCCATCAATACCCACAGCAGTTATGGAGGCAAAGGAAACAGACCCTTGAAAAGAAGGTGATGTGGAGTGGGTAGCCTCTGTATTGATTAAGAAGGGGATGGACTTACCTTCCACTCTGAGAGTTACTTGAAGCTCGGCGTCCTTGATGGTCTAGGGGCTTCTGAGGCTATCGGGCAGTGTCAGTCTTCAGCCGCTAAGCCGAGAAGATCTGGGAAGGAGTCAGTCAAGGAACCTTGGGCCAGAGTTCCAGGGGCTCTGGGAGTGGCTGCCAGGTGAGTTGAACAGTCCGATTTTCAGTGGGGTCCCGCATAGATGGGACATGGCTTAGGAGGAATCCTGGGCTGCGGGCATTCCTTGGCCTGGTGGCCAGATTTTTGGCACTTGTAGCAAGCTCCTGGGGGAGGAGTTTCTGGAGGAATGCCTGGCATCTGTGGTTCAGGCGTTTGGAAGTTCTTGTGTACTGGAGATGTGGCTGGGGTTTGTCTCACAGTGGAGGCAAAGAATTGCAACTCAGAAATATGTTGCTACTTGGCTGCCTCCACTCTATTATTGTACACCTTGAAGGTGAGGTTAATTAAGTCCTGTTGTGGGGTTTGAGGGCTGGAATTTAATTTTTGGAGTTTTATTTAATGTTGGGAGCAGATTGGGTAATAAAAGATATATTGAGAATAAGACGGCCTTTTAACTTTTTAGGGTCTAGCACTGTAAAGCCTCTCAGGGTTGCTGCCAAATGAGCCATGAACTGGGCTGGGTTTTTATATTTGATGAAAAAGAACCTAAATGCTCTCTGATTTGGGATAAAGAAAAAGGAGCATTAACCTTGACTATGCGTTTATCTCCAGCCATCTTTTTAAGAGGAAATTGCCTGGCAGGTTGGGGAGGGCTAGTCATGGAATGAAACTGTAAGCTGGATCAGGTGTGAGGAGAGGAGGTGATAAAAGGATTATGGGGTGGAGGAGCAGAGGCTGAGGAAGAATTGGGACCTAGCTCACCCTGGGGAGGAGGGGAGAGGTCAGATGGGTCTGTAGAAAAGTAAGATTAGAAAGACTCAGGGACGCTTGGGGTTGGGACTGAGGGAACAGGCGGGAGGGAAAGAAGGAAGATTTGGGACAAGTTGCATTGGGGACAGAGACTAGGGAGGGACTGATGTGTAAAAGAATACCTGGACATCAGGCACCTCAGACTATTTGCCTATTTTATGACAAGAAGTATTTAGATCTTGTAGGATGGAAAAAATGAAAGTGCCATTTTGTGGCTATTTGGAACCACTGTCGAGTTTGTATTGGGGTCCAGTGGCATTATAGAAGAAAATAAGGCATTTAGGTTTTAGGTCAGGTGTGAGTTGAAGAGGTTGTTGGTTTATAAGAATACAGGCTAAGGGAGAAGAAGGAGGAATGGAGGGTGAGGGGTTGCCTATAGTAAAGGAGGCAAGCCCAGAGAAAAGAGAGAGTAGAGACATGGAGGGAAGAGGTGCGGGGGTTCTTACCTTCCAGAAAAGCGGGAAAGGGGTCAGGGCACAGAAATAAGGGGTTAAGGTGCAGAGATAAGAGGTCAGGGTGCAGAAATAAGGGGTTGGGGCACAGAGATACGAGGTTGGGGCATGAAAATAAGAGATGCGGCACAGAGATAAGAGGTCAGGGTGTGGAAATAAGGGATCGGGGCACAGAGATAAGGGGTTGGGGCATGGAAATAAGGGATTGGCGCACAGAGATAAGTGGTTGGGGCATGGAAATAAGGGATCAGGGTGCAGAGATAAGAGGTCAGGGTGCAGAAATAAGGGATTGGGGCACAGAAATAAGAGGTTGGGGCATGGAAATTAGGGATTGGGGGGTTCTTGCCCCCTAGAAAAGCAGTACTTGCTGCTAAGGGTGAAGGAGAAGGCATTGGGGGGTTCCTGCCCCCCAGAAAAGAAGGACTTGCCACTAAGGGTGAAGGACCAAGGCAGGCGTCCCCACATGGTCAGACACCTCTGAAACGTGGGTGAATAATCAGAGAGGCATCTCCGTAATGATTAAACACCAAGGGAAGGCTGGCTTCCTGAGTCTGTGACAAGTGCTAGAGTTTTGGGTCCACAGATAAAAGGTGTCTCCTTTGTCTCTACCAGAAAATGAAAGGAATTGAAATTAAGAGAAGGGAGAGATTGAAAGGTGGCACCAAGATTCAAAGGAGAAAATGGTTGAGGGATAGTGAGAGAGGTTGGAGAAGAGAGTAAGAAGAGGCTGCTTACCTGATTTAAAATTGGTGAGATGTTCCTTGGGCTGGTGGGTCTGAGGACCCGAGGTCGTAGGTGGATCTTTTTCGTGGAGCAAAGAGCAGGAGGACAGGGGATTGATCTCCCAAGGGAGGTCCCACGATCCGAGTCATGGCACCAAATTTCACGGGCGTCTGTGTGAAGAGACCACCAAACAGGCTTTGTGTGAGCAATCAGGCTGTTTATTTCACCTGGGTGCAGGCAGGCTGAGTCTGAAAAGAGAGTCTGCAAAGGGAGATAGTGGTGGGACCATTTGATAGGATTTGGGTAGGTAAAGGAAAATTACAGTCAAAGGGGGTTCTTCTCTGGTGGGCAGGAGTGGGGGTCACAAGGTGCTCAGTAGGGGAGCTTTTGAGCCAGGATGAGCCAGGAGAAGGAATTTACAAGATAATGTCATCAGTTAAGGCAGGAACAGGCCATTTTCATTTCTTTTTTTGGTGGAATGTCATCAGTTAAGGCAGGAACCGGCCATCTAGATGTGTAAGTGCAGGTCACAGGGGATATGATGGCTTAGCTTAGGCTCAGAGGCCTGACAGTATGACCTTTGGCAATACAGAGATACCATTTCCTGATGCATTTCCCTTAGATTGTTTCTGGAAGAGCATGTATTCTCATATAGAGCTACTCAGGTCTTTTAATACACTGGATAATAGGAGAGAAAGATTTGGGATCCCTAGCTATGAGGAAGATGTTAACACCGTGGTCGTTCTTGCACACCGTTACCTGAGCCTCCTGGAGGGTGAAACCAACCCAGAGCAAAAACAGCCTAGAGAAAAAGTTCAAGAGTCCAGGTGACATCATTTGAACCCCAGTTGTGTTTTTTATGGGATCTGATGAGTTCCCCTTTATTATTAATTTAAGTTGAGTTTATAACTCACTATAAGGTGATGCTTGTATATCCTATGGAATATTTTACTAATTGATGTTACATGAATTCACGGCACATTGGGAAACCTAAAAAAGGGCGATGTGCATATAGGTAGAAAATGCTGGTACACAATAAGGCAGGAGCTAGGCAGATACACATGTTAAAAATGCCATAGGGTCCTTAACCCTAGGGCAATGGAGAGCCATAGGGTTTTATGGAGAAACACAACATGGTCAGATTAAATGTCTTTTTTAATACATTAAGAGTCAAAATAGATGTTTCTACCACTAAAAACCTTATGGAAAACAGGAATGATTTGGATAATTTTATACCATTAATCCTGTATTCATGTTTTAATGCATTCAATCCCCAATAGAAGACTAATATTCCCTACATTATAACTACCAATTTGATTGTGATTATTGGAAAAATAACAATGATTACAAAATATAGGTTCCTTTTGTTTGTAAAGTTTATGACAACTCAATTGTGTAAAGAGAGCTATATAAATGGCAACCAGGTGTTGAATGGAGGAAGTTCCTCTCAATTCCTACAGAAAGTTCAGGGCCCTTGTCATGTTCTAAAAGACATAATTAATGCAGGATTTTTGATCCTTAGTTCAGCTAAATCTGGGTTCTTGTCTCATGACCAGAAAAATTAGGCATGGAGACACATTGAAAAGTGAGGATGGCAGAATTTATTAAGTGAAAGGAAAGCTCTCAGCAAAGACAGGTGTTCTCCAAGCAAGTTTCCCCCTCACAATTGAATACCAGGTCTATCACCCATGAGCTGAAGAGGCCAGGCTCCTCCCCTGCGTGAGGTACAAATTCCTGTCACTTCTCCCCATTCCCACAGTGCACAGGCAGGCATGCCCAGGCAAAGAATTTTCTTCTGAAAATTCTTTGGATTATTTTTTTATCCAGCTCATTTCTGGCCATAAGTAGTATTGGAAAAGGCAATATTAGTTTGATTAAAAGACATTATACAGAAAGAATCAGTTGGGAAAAGACCAGCAAACAGGGGCAGAAGCTTTCCACCTGGGTCACAGGCCCCATCTGGTACCAGCAGTCCAGTCCCTCAGCCCCCAGTCTACTCAAGGCCAAAAAGTGAGGCTTCAACAAGGACACCACCCTACCTACTCAGGTATCTGTCTGTCTCCTGTTTCCATCACAGTCATTATGTCCATGAAATCTCCTGCTGGTCTGTCATAGCCAGATGCAAGCTATGAATGAGAGATATTAAAGTACAAAACTATCATGGCTTGGGAATGTACACATCTAACATTTTTAAGCACTTATTATGTGCCGCATATTTTTAAAGTTATTTATATGTATATCTTGTTGAATCTGTACAAAAACCTGCAAAATAAGGAGACATTGTTTCTCCTATTTCAATATATAGTAAATGTCTTGCCCAGTGTCACATAGATTGAACTCAGGAAATTTGGCCCTAGAGCCTGAACTCCTAATCACTAGGTTTTCTGTCTCTGTTATTGTCATCAGCTGGAAAGACAATGTGACCCATTCCCTTTACATTTCTGAGAAACTAATACATAAGACCAGTATATGACTATCTCAGGAAGAACTAAACTTCATGCTTGCCTAGAGTCCTCTAACTATGGACTGTAAAATAACAACTTAAAATGAGAAGCACTCTATGCAACATTACTTGAGTTAATTCCTTATGATATAAGCATGTATTTCATTTAATTCTCCCTCCAAAATAACCCAGCTGATGTTATCTCTACACCACTTTATAGATGAAGACCTTTAAATCTTCTGAAAATTCTTTGAATTATTTTTTTATCCAGATCATGTCTGGCCTGAATAGGTTTATTATTTTGTATAACAGGCATTAATTTGCGTATCTTTTCTCTTCTTAGTAAAAATAAGAACAGTAGAAAATGCATTGTGTTTGAGCAAGAAGACAGAAAATGAGATTGATTGGGTCATTTGAAATGTATAGGGTCTGGCAGCTCTCTTTATGTCGATTTTATATCCAATATTGAAAGAACAGGGGAAATGCCTTGGTAAATAAGACTTCCTACAATTTTCTACTGTAGTTATGCAATCGCTTCTCCCAAAGGAATATAGATTGTTCCTGGTCTTATGTGTGCTTAATCCCTTTGGCTTTCTAGTAATTTCCACGTCAGATTGCTTTACATCATTTTAAACATATTATAATCTTTTGTAACTACTTTCTTGAAATTTGCAAGTTCTAGTTGTGTTTTAACTTTCTGTTTTCATACTGACAAATTACGTTTTAGGAGCTGCTCTTTTAAAAAAGGAAAATACTTTAAGAGCGAGCATTAATTTAATACTTTATAGGAACAGCCTCACAATATATTTTTCCTGCATTTCTACAATAATCTCGCACATAAGATATTAAGGTTTCCGTTTCACATTAAGATATGAGATTTGAAAAAGTTTTAATCATTTATAAAGTCAGAGTCATTAAATGATACAATCTGAATTCCTTCAGCTATCTATAGCAAACCTGTAAGACAGCTGATATCATTATGACCTCATTATAGATGTACTAGAAAGTTAAATTTTTCTAGGATCAATTATGTAGAGTATATTATTGTGTTAGTGGACATGGTAAATATGTGTCTTATTTTTCTGTCCATAAGTCAATTGAAATTCATTATTTGTGCAGATTGATTCCTTGATGTTAGTTGCATTTCAGAGATGTTTTTCTTATGAAACAATCAGTATTCTGACTATAAAATATACTGACTTCATGACATTCTAGTGTCTCTGGTGGTTTAATTTTAAAATCAGATATAAATAGAGTCTTAATTAAATTTTTATTAATACTGTTCTCTGCCCTAGTGAATAGAGAGTGTGAAAGGAGAATATCTTGGGCCTCTTCAGGCTGGGAAGTGCTCAAGGCAAATATGCCTCACATTCTTTTCAAAGTCATCCCTCTGTTCACAGAAATAGATCCATATTCTGATTGCCTCCTTTGAGAAGGCTTATCAGAAACTCAAAAGAATGCAACCATTTGTCTCTCACATACTGTGACCCGGAAGCCCCTCATTGTGGGGAAGGAGGTTGGTGGCAGATGCTTTGAGTTGTCTCTGTCTTTCTGGATGAAACTAATGTACTTCTTACACATATTGGTTGAAGCCTCATGACTCCTTTCACTCGTGTCCATGTGAAGAGACCACCAAACAGGCTTTGTGTGAGCAACAAGGCTGTTTATTTCACCTGGGTGCAGATGGGCTGAGTCCGAAAAGAGAGTCAGCGAAGGGAGATAGGGATAGGGCCGTTTTATAAGATTTGGGTAGGTAAAGGAAAATTACAGTCAAAGGGGGGTTCTCTGGTGGGCAGGAGTGGAGGGTCACAAGGTGCTCACTAGGGGAGCTTTTGAGCCAGGATGAGCCAGGAGAAGGAATTTCACAAGATAATGTCATCAGTTAAGGCAGGAACGGCCATTTTCATTTCTTTTGTGGTGGAATGTCACCAGTTAAGGCAGGAAATGGCCATCTGGATGTGTACGTGCAGGTCACAGGGCATATGATGGCTTAGGTTGGGCTCAGCAGCCTCACAATTCCCAAAAATGTATATGACCAAGCTGTGTCCCAAACACCTTGGGCATGTGTCGTGAGGACCTCCTGAGGCTGCGTCACAGGCACATTCTCAACCTTGTCAAAATAAACTTTCTAAATTAACTGAGACCTGTCTTAGATGTTCTGCATTCACAAAAGAATAGACAGAAAGGAAACTCAATGGAACAATATATGGTAATATCTATTAGTCCATTCTGACATTGCAATAGGGATACAACTGAGACTGGGTAATTTATAAAGGAAAGAGGTTTCATTGACTCATAGTTCAGTATTGCTGGGGAAGCCTCAGATCACTTACAATCATGGCAGAAGGTGAAGGGGAAGCAAGGCACCTTCTTCAAAAAGCAGCAGGAAGAAGTGATGAGAGAAGAGGGAAGAGCCCCTAATAAAACCATGAGATCCTGTAAGAACTCACTCGCTATTATGAGAACAGCATAGGGGAAACTGCCCCTATGATCTAATTACTTCCACCTCGTCTCTCCTTTGACTTGTGGGTATTATGGAGATTATAGTTCAAGATGAGATTTGGGTGGGGACACAAAGCTTAACCTTATGATTCTGCCCCTGACCCCTCCCAAGCCTCACGTTCCTTTCACATTTTAAAACCAATCATGCCTTCTCAATAGTCCCCTAAAGTCTTAATTCATTCCAGCATTAACCCAAAAGTTCAAGTCTAAAGTCTCATCTGAGACAAGCCAAGTCCCTTCTGTCTATTAGTCTACAAAATCAAAAGCAAGTAAGTTACTTTCCAGATACAATGGAGGTACAGGCATTCGGTAAAGACACCCAGTCCAAATGGGAGAAATTTGCCAAAATGAAGGGGCTACAGGCCCCATGCAAGTTCAAAATCCAGTGGTGCAGTCAAATCTTAAAGCTCCAAAATGAACTTAACTTGACCCCATGTCTCACATGCTTATCATGTTGATTCAAGAGGTGGGCTCCCATGGGCTCAGGCAGCTCTGTCTCTGTGGCTTTGCCAGGTACAGCCCTGCTCCTGGCTGCTTTCATGGACTGGCATTGAGTGTCTATGGCATTTTGAAGTGCATGGTGCAAGGTGTCAGTGGGTCTACCATTCTGGGGTCTGTAGGATGATGGCCCTCTTACAGCTCCACTATGCATTGTCCCAGTGCATCATCTGTATAGCGGTTCCAACCCCACATTTCCTTTCTGCGCTGCCCTAGCAGAGGTTCTCCATGAGGGTTCTGCCCCTGCAGCCAACTTCATTTTGTTTTTGCAAATTTTTTTTTTAAATTATTATACTTTAGGTTTTAGGGTACATGTGCACAATGTGCAGGTTTGTTACATATGTATCCATGTGCTGTGTTGGTTTCCTGCACCCATTAACTCATCATTTAGCATTAGGTATATCTCCTAATGCTGTCCCTCCCCCCTCCCCCCTCCCCCCAACCCACAACAGTCCCCAGAGTGTGATGTTCCCCTTCCTGTGTCCATGAGTTCTTATTGTTCAATTCCCACCTATGAGTGAGAACATGTGGTGTTTGGTTTTTTGTCCTTACGATAGTTTACTGAGAATGATGTTTTCCAGTTTCATCCATGTCCCTACAAAGGACATGAACTCATCATTTTTTATGGCTGCATAGTATTCCATGGTGTATATGTGCCACATTTTCTTAATCTAGTTTATCGTTGTTGGACATTTGGGTTGGTTCCAAGTCTTTGCTATATGTGAATAGTGCTGCAATAAACATAGCAAAATGATTTATAGTCCTTTGGGTATATACCCAGTAATGGGATGGCTGGGTCAAATGGTATTTCTAGTTCGAGATCCCTGAGGAATCACCACACTGACTTCCACAATGGTTGAACTAGTTTACAGTCCCACCAACAGTGTAAAAGTGTTCCTATTTCTCCACATCCTCTCCAGCACCTGTTGTTTCCTGACTTTTTAATGATTGCCATTCTAACTGGTGTGAGATGGTATCTCACTGTGGTTTTGGTTTGCATTTCTCTGATGGCCAGTGATGATGAGCATTTTTTCATGTGTTTTTTGGCTGCATAAATGTCTTCTTTTGAGAAGTGTCTGTTCATATCCTTCTCCCTCTTTTTGATGGGGTTGTTTGTTTTTTTCTTGTAAATTTGTTTGAGTTCATTGTAGATTCTGGATATTAGCCCTTTGTCAGATGAGTAGGTTGCCAAAATTTTCTCCCATTCTGTAGGTTGCCTGTTCACTCTGATGGTAGTTTCTTTTGCTGTGCAGAAGCTCTTTAGTTTAATTAGATGCCATTTGTCAATTTTGGCTTTTGTTGCCATTGCTTTTGGTGTTTTAGACATGAAGTCCTTGCCTATGCCTATGTCCTGAATGGTATTGCCTAGGTTTTCTTCTAGGGTTTTTATGGTTTTAGGTCTAACATGTAAGTCTTTAATCCATCTTGAATTAATTTTTGTATAAGGTGTAAGGAAGGGATCCAGTTGCAGCTTTCTACATATGGCTAGCCAGTTTTCCCAGCACCATTTATTAATAGGGAATCTTTTCCCCATTTCTTGTTTTTGTCAGGTTTGTCAAAGATCAGATAGTTGTATATATGCGGCATTATTTCTGAGGGCTCTGTTCTGTTCCATTGATCTATGTCTCTGTTGTGGTACCAGTACCTTGCTGTTTTGGTTACTGTAGCCTTGTAGTATAGTTTGAAGTCAGGTAGCGTGATAACTCCAGCTTTGTGCTTTTGGCTTAGGATTGACTTGGTGATGCGGGCTCTTTTTTGGTTCCATATGAACTTTAAAGTAGTTTTTTCCAATTCTGTGAAGAAAGTCATTGGTAGCTTGATGGGGATGGCATTGAATCTATAAATTACCTTGGGCAGTATGGCCATTTTCACAATATTGATTCTTCCAATGAATGAGCATGGAATGTTCTTCCATTTGTTTGTATCCTCTTTTATTTCATTGAGCAGTGGTTTGTAGTTCTCCTTGAAGAGGTCCTTCACATCCCTTGTAAGTTGGATTCCTAGGTATTTTATTCTCTTTGAAGCAATTGTGAATGGGAGTTCACTCATGATTTCGCTCTCTGTTTGTCTGTGATTGGTGTACAAGAATGCTTGTGATTTTTGTACATTGATTTTGTATCCTGAGAGTTTGCTGAAGTTGCTAATTAGCTTAAGGAGATTTTGGGCTGAGACAATGGGGGTTTCTAGATATACAATCATGTCATCTGCAAACAGGGACAATTTGACTTTCTCTTTTCCTAATTGAATACCCTTTATTTCCTTCTCTTGCCTGATTGCCCTGGCCAGAACTTCCAGCACTATGTTCAATAGGAGTAGTGAGAGAGGGCATCCCTGTCTTGTGCCAGTTTTCAAAGGGAATGCTTCCAGTTTTTGCCCATTCAGTATGATACTGGCTGTGGGTTTGTCATAGATAGCTCTTATTATTTTGAGATACATCCCATCAATACCTAATTTATTGAGAGTTTTTAGGATGAAGGGTTGTTGAATTTTGTCAAAGGCCTTTTCTGCATCTATTGAGATAATCATGTGGTTTTTGTCTTTGATTCTGTTTATATGCTGGACTAAATTTGTTGATTTGTGTATGTTGAACCAGCCTTGCATCCCAGGGATGAAGCCCACTTGATCATGGTGTATAAGCTTTTTGATGTGCTACTGGATTCAGTTTACCAGTATTTTATTGAGGATTTTTGCATCAATATTCATCAAGGATATTGGTCTGAAATTCTCTTTTTTGGTTGTGTTTCTGCCAGGCTTTGGTATCAGGACGATGCTGGCCTCATAAAATGTGTTAGGGAGGATTCCCTGTTTTTCTATTGATTGGAATAGTTTCAGAAGGAATGGTACCAGTTCCTCCTTGTACCTCTGGTAGAATTCGGCTGTGAATCCATCAGGTCCTGGACTCTTTTTGGTTGGTAAGCTATTGATTATTGCCACAGTTTCAGAGCCTGTTATTGGTCTATTCAGAGATTCAACTTCTTCCTGGTTTAGTCTTGGGATGGTGTATTTGTCGAGGAATTTATCCATTTCTTCTAGATTTTCTAGTTTATTTGTGTAGAGGTGCTTATAGTATTCTCCCCTTCAGCCAACTTCTGCCTAAACATCCAGGCATTCTCATACATTCTCTGAAATCTAGGCAGAGGTTCCCAAACCTCAATTCTTGACTTCTGTGCCCCTCCAGGTTCAACACCATGTGTAAGCCACCAAGGTTTGAGGCTTTTACCTTCTAAAGCAATTGCCTAGGATGTATGTTGGCCCCTTTTACCAATGGCTGGGATGCAGGGCACCAAGTCCTGAGACTGAACAAAGCAGCAAGGCCCTGTACCCAGCCCAGGAAACCATTTTTTTTCTCCTAGGCTTCTTGGCCTGTGATGGGGGAGGCCACCCGAAAGGTCTCTCACATGCCCTGGAGACACTTTTCCCATTGTCTTGGTGATTTAACATTTGGCTGATTGTTACTCATGCAAATTTCTGCAGCTGGCTCAAATTTCTCCTCAGGAAATGGGTTTTTCTTTTCTATAACATCCTCAGGCTACAAATTTTCCAACCTTTTATGCTCTCCTTCCACTTTAAATATAAGTTCCATTTCTAAACCACCTCTTTGTGAATGCATAGAGCTGAATGCTTTTAAGAACACCCAAGTCATCTCTTGAATCCTTTGCTGCTTAGAAATTTCTTCTGCCAGATACCCTAAATCATCTCTCTCAAGTTCATAGTTGTATAGATCTCTAGGGCAGGGGCAAAGTGCCATAAGTCTCTTTGCTAAAGCAGAGCAAGAGTCACTTTTATTTATTCCAGTTACCAACCAATTCCTCATCTCCATCTGAGACCACCTCAACCTGGACTTCATTATCCATATCACTATCAGAATTTTGGTCAAAGCAATTCAACAAGTCTCTGGGAAGTTCCATACTTTCCCACATCTTCCTGTCCTTTTCTGAGCTCTCTAAACTGTCCCAACCTCTGCCTGTTACTCAATTCCAAAGTTGCTTCCACATTTTTAGTATCTTATAGCAATGCCTTACTTCTAGTCTGTTCTCTCTTTACTGCAAGGAAATACTCAAGACTGGGTAATTTATAAAAAATGAGGTTTCACCATTGCTGGGAAGGGCTCAGGAAACTTAGTCTTGGCAGAAAGTGAAGAGGAAGCAAGGCTCTTTCTTCACAAGGCAGAAGGAAGGAGAAGTGGCCAGGGAAGGGGGAAGAGCCATTTATAAAAACATATTTTGTGAGATCTCATTCAGTATCATAAAAACAGCATGAAGGAAACCACCCCCACAAACCAATTATCTCTACCTGGCCTCTCCTTGACACATTGGATTATGAGGATTATGGGGATTATAATTCAAGATAGGATTTGGGAACACAAAAAACCTAACCCTATTAGTGGTATCTCACAATTTTTATAGCAAAGCTTTGGTTGCATTCTTGGTCAACCAAAGGGAGGGATTTAATTATTTTACAGTAGGTTCTGAAGATAATTCCATTTCCAAAAAAAGGTAATGGAGAGAAGAGAAAACCTGAGAGATTGGTAGAGAGTAGGGCAGAGTGAGAAAGAATGACTGAATAAATACCAACTCTCTAGATATTGGAGATACTGACTTTAGTTGAAGAAATGGTTTTAAAGTTTTTTAATTTTTATAGTATTATATGTTCATTTGTGTTAAAAACAGATAGATGTATCTAATATTTAAAATTAAATTTCTATTGTTAAGATGGAGAACCCTCTACTTCTCTAAATCCAGTTGTATTTGACCATTCTCCTATTGCTATAAATAAATACCTGAGACTGGGCATTTTATAAAGAAAAACGGTTTAATTGGGTCAAGGTTCTGTAGGGTGTACAGGAAGGCTGATGCTGGTATCTGCCTGGCTTCTGGACAGGTCTCAGGAAACTTAAAATCATGGCAGGAGGCAAAACAAGAGCAGGTAACTCAGAAAGCAAAAGCATGAGCAAGAGGGAGGGGGGAGGTGCCACACATTTTTAAACAATCAGATATCCCAAGAACTTACTCACTATCATGAGGACAGCACCAGGAGGATGGTGCTAAATCACTGATGAGATGTCCACTCCCATGGCTCAATCACATGGTACAATAACATCCTACCAGGTCCCACCTTCAACAATGGGGATTCCATTTCAAGATGAGATTTGAGTGGGGACACACATCCAAAGTATATCACCAGTTAAATCTATTTCACAATAGGGTACCTGGCATCAGGATTCTTTGAGGAAATAAATAAAAAGGGCTGTGTTTGAAATATGACTGGTGTGGTAAGGAGTGAAGACAATCTAGATAGAACAGTCATTGCATCCCCACAGTGAGGTGTCTTCATGGGATACAAGTTTGAGCCACAGTTGAGAATGAGAATGGAAGTTTCCTAGTGATTGGGAAGTTTTGGATTTCCTATGCACTGAATTTTCTTAATGTGGGGTCCACAAAAGGTGTGATAAGTAAAATAAATTAATTAGTAAAATCACTTATTTTCTTTCTTTTTTTTTTTGTCCTTGATCATCTAAATTTTTGTCAGCAGAATCTTCAGCTCACTGCTTACCTTTCCCTTCTGTCACACCATCCTGAAAGCACCCAAATATGAAGCAATCCGTGTTCTCTACTCCTTTCTCTTGACATGCAAATTGATGATTTGCAGTAGAGAAGGTTATAAAAGAGGACAGGGAAGTAAACATACAAACACAATAGAAATAAGCACAGGGAAATGTCCATAATTCTAAGGATCAAACTCAACTTAGAATTCTATATGATGTCCAACAGGAGTGAAAAGGAAATGAAGATGTTTTCCTACTTACTAAGAACATTGGAGTTTAGCACACACAGTTCTTCACTAAAAAAGAGTTACTGAAGAATTCAGATTGACAACAGAAAAAGGAAATCCAGAAATAAGTTTTAGGGGAAAATGGTGAAAACAGATGTTGATAATATGCTAGTAGTCAACCGTTGGCTGCATAAAAAGTAATAGTGACTATTGTAATGGAAAAAAATGAAAAGTGAAACTTTGTTTCACACTAATAATAGTAGAAGAGGATATGTTATTAAATGTGTAATTAAAACATGTGAAAACCTCACATATTTGGTAGTGTGGTTAAATACTGACTTTCTCTACATTTTTTTAGCAAAGATTTTAGGTCAGTTTATGTCTTCAAATTTAGAGGAAATCACAAGAAAAAGAATTAACATCTATGCCTGCCTTCCAGATAAAGAAAAGATAATGCAAATAGAGAGTTTTTTAAAAAGTTAAGGTGTATGAGTTTACAAGATATCATTAAATGAATTTATGAAAAAGAGAATTTGGAGTATATATTTAAAAGCCAGCTTTATTCAGTCTATAATGGACATATTTAAACACAAGCATAAAGAGAGAAAGAGAAAAAAGAGAGAAAGTTTCAAAATAAAGAAGTATCAAAAGATATATCAAGGTACTACCAGTTAAAAGAAAACATATGGTAACTAGTTTTGTAATACTAATGTCAAACAAATACAATTAAAAAAATATTAAGACGCAACAATTTATACAAAAGGGATCAACCAAAAATATAAATAAAATAAAAATAAGGGACCTATGGTTAATATTTAGTGTCAACTTGATTGGATTGAAGTTTGCAAAGTATTGTCCCTGGGTGTGTCTGTGAGGGTGTTGCCAAAGGAGATTAACATTTGAGTCAGTGGACTGAGAAAGGCAGACCCATCCTCATTCTGGGTGGGCACAATCTAGTCAGCTACCAGCGCAGCCATAATAAAACTGGGCAGAAGAACGTGGAAAGACTAGACTGGCTTAGCCTCCCAGTTTACATTTTTCTCCCATACTGGATGCTCCCTGCCCTCAAATATCAGACTCCAAGCTCTTCAGCTGTGGGACTCATACTGGCTTCCTTACTCCTCAGTTTGCAGAGGGCCTATTATGGTACCTCACCTTGTGAACGTTGAGTAAACACTCCTTAATAAACTGCCCTTTATATATATGTCTATCACATTAGTTCTGTACCTCTAGGGAACTCTGACTAATATAGGACTTAGGTTTTGATATAGTTTGACAATAAATAGTGGTAAATAATCAAATAAGTAAAGGAAAAATAACAAATTCACAATTATACTGGGAATTTTGATATATCACAATCAAAAAAGATAAATGTATTAGTCAAAAAACTAGAAACAGTAACTATGTAAAGTGATAGATGTATTAACTAAGTTAATTGTAGTAATCATATACATGTATATATATATATATATCTCAAATCTTTTCCGTGTATATCTTAAATACATACAATTTTGTCAACTCTACCCCAATAAAGCTGGATAAAATTTTTAAAAATTAGAGTAGTTGTAAAAATGTGTTGGAAAATTAGCTCCCTAGTTGACAGGTAAATATCTAAATCAAAAAATAAATATAAAACATTCATCAAAGGCATCTAGAATATTTTAGCTAATATTCCATGCACTAGGCATGCAAGGCAATTTAGTACACTTCAAAAAATCAATATAATACAGAGTTCTGTGACCCTATGACAATTAAATTTTAAATTATTAATAAAAATATGTATTAAACAATAAATAAGGACATCCTTCAGGAAAAAGTCACCTTTACGTAACTCATTTATAACAGAGAAGACACATCTAAATAAAAAATTATTTTAGTATTATAGAAATAATAATATTACGATATCTTCAAACATTTGAAATGAAACTAAGTTATGATTGGACTGGAAATAAATAAGCATTAGGTTAACAGGCAGGCTAGCCATCAGCCCAGAGATGCCTGTGAGGCTTGAAAAGAAGCAGCAATGGAGTCAATTTGCCCTTATTTCCCCAGGCATCTATGTTTTGGTAAAAGTAATATACTGAGCTCTTCTCAAGGGGCTTATCCCCTTAAGAACATATATGGGTGTGTTCTTGTTGCTTTGCTGTCCTTGAAGAAACTTCATTAGACATTGTCTAATCTCATAGGACTGGCTTTAGGGAAGATGGACAATTCAAAGGCACAGAAGGATAAGGATAGGGTGAAAAAGCCACTTTTCTGGAAGTCCAGCCTGCCTCTGAAAGGAGGAGGCCTGTATCTGCCATGGAAGACAGTGGTTTTTGGAAGAAAGAGGCTGGTTGGGGTGGGCGTTGTGGGCTGCAAGGCTGTGCTAGTTTGGTGGAGGGCAGGAAAGGCCCAAGATGCAATGATGGATGAAAGGCGCATTTGCTATGGCAGGGATCCCATGGATTTCCATACAAGTGAGTGGCTAGGTGTCTTTGAACAGAATATTTTAATGGCAGGACCCATTTTTAACAAAAGTCAAAATTATATATATAATATATACATATGAGCTACTTCTTCCATCTCTCCTCTCTTTTTCTCTATTAAATTTGCAAACCCTGCTATGAGCAAATTTTTCAAAAGTGAAAAGGTAGGAGACGTCTCTGGACAAATAAAGTGAAGAAGAGAAAAATAGAAGTATGAGTCTTGATATATTAAATTGAATAAATTAATAAAATAGATCAAATACAGAAATTCAAAAGAAAATGTAAGATACAAAATAAAAGTCCATAAAAGGTAGTATTAGTAATTTCTAGCAAAAACAAACTAAAGAGAACATAAGAAAAGACAATAATAATGCCAAACTTTTAAGGAAAAATAATTATATCTAAAAGAGCCTTTGAATATAAAACCACATGTTTTAAAACTTAGTTGAGTTTTATAATTTCCATAAAAACATAAAACACTATAATTATTAATACAATATAATGAATAAAAAAACTGGGTCAATGATCCTTTAATGAATTGACTAAGTAATGTATCTACTACTCTCAAAATATAGTCTTTGTGATTAACAAGAAATTCAGAAAATAGAAACTTCTTCCCTCCTAATTTTAGGAGATTAAGAAAACTTGATAGCTAAATCAGACAAAACAGACACCAGAGGTAACATTGAAAATTCAATATGATCCTCATATCAAAAAGTGGGTGAAGGGTATGAACAGACACTTCTCAAAAGAAGACCATTATGCAGCCAACAGACACATGAAAAAATGCTCATCATCACTGGTCATCAGAGAAATGCAAATCAAAACCATAATGAGATACCATCTCACATCAGAGTGGTGATCATTAAAAAGTCAGGAAACAATAGGTGCTAGAGAGGATGTGGAGAAACAGGAACGCTTTTACACTGTTTGTGGCACTGTAAACTAGTTCAACCATGGTGGAAGATAGTGTGGTGATTCATTAAGAATCTAGAACTAGAAATACCATTTGACCGAGTGATCCCATTACTGGGTATATATCCAAAGGATTATAAATCATGCTACTATAAAGACACATGCACACGTATGTTTATTATGGCACTATTCACAATAGCAAAGACTTGGAACCAACCCAAACGTCCATCAATGATAGACTGGATTAAGAAAATGTGGCACATATACACCATGGAATACTATGCAGCTGTAAAAAAGGATGAGTTCATGTCCTTTGTAGGGACATGGATGAAGCTGGAAATCATGATTCTTAGCAAACTATTGCAAGGACAGAGGCTGAGGTGGTTGGATCACGAGATCAGGAGATCAAGACCATCTTGGCCAACAAGATGAGGCTCCTTCTCAAAACAAAACAAAGCAGCAAGAGATGTACTAACATAATGTTAATGTAGTATCAATCTAGAATAATTAAAGGAATGAAGAAGTGGCATAAGGTTTTAAAAGGATAAATAGAATAGAATTGAAGTTTGGTGAAGATTTAAGTAATCAGAAAAATACACTCTGCTTATGAATGTGCAAAGTTTTACAAACATTTTGTGGAGTAAGGGAAGCATCTATATGTATTAGTCTGTTCTTGCATCACTATTAAGAAACATCTGAGGCTGGGTAATTTTTAAAGAAGAGAGGCTTAATTGGCTTATGGTTCTGTAGGCTGTGAAAGCATGGCACTAGTATGTGCTTCTGCTGAGGGCACAGGGTCCCAGGAAGCCTGCAATCACAATGGAAGGCAAAGGGAGAGTAGGTGGTATCACATGGTGAAAGCAGGAGCAAGAGGGAGAATGAGGAGGTCTCAGACTTTTTTTTTTTTTTTTTTAATGGAGTCTCCCTCTGCGACCCAGGCTGGAGTGCAATGGCGTGATCTTGGCTCACTGCAATCTCTGTCTCCTGGATTCAAGCGATTCTCCTGTCTCAGCTTCCCAGGTAGCTGGGATTACACGTTTCATGCCACCGTGCCCAGCTAATTTTTGTATTTTTTGTATAGATAGGGTTTCACCATGTTGCCCAAGCTGGTCTTGAACTCCCAAGCTCAGGTGATCTGCCTGTCTCGGCCTCCCAAAATGCTGGGATTACAGGCATCAGCCACCGTGCCTGGCCCCAGACTCTTTTAAAGAACCAAATCTTGTGTGAACTTACTGAGTGACAACTCACATATCACCAAAGGAATGGTGTTGATATGGTTTGATTCTGTGTCCTCACCCAAATCTCACCTCAAATAGTAATCCCCATAATCCCTATGTATCAAGGGTGGGACCAGGTGGAGGTAATTGGATAATGGTGGCATGATTCCCCCATGCTGTTCTCATGATATTGAGTGAGTCTCCCCAGATATGATGGTTTTATAAGTGTCTGGCATTTTCCCTGCTTGAATGCCCTCTGTCCTGCCACTCTTTGAGGAAGGTGACTGCTTCTCCTTTGCCTTCTGTCATGATTGTAAGGTTCCTGCAGCTTCCCCAGCAATGCAGAATTGTGAGTAGACTAAACCTCATTCATTTATAAATTACCCAGTCTGGGGCATTTCTTGATAGTAGTCTGAGAATGGACAAATACAGTAAAGTGGTACCAAAGTAGTGGAGCACTGCTATAAAGATACTTGAAAATGTGGAGGCAACTTCGGAACTGAGAAAAGGGCAGAGGTTAGAACAGTTTAGAGGGCTCAGAATAAGATAGGAAGATGTGGGAAGGTTTGGGACTTCCTAGAGACTTGTTGAATGGCTTTGACCAAAATGCTGATACTGATATGGACAATAAAGTCCAGGCTGAGGTGGTCTCAGAGATGAAAAACTGTTTCGTAACTGGAATAAATAAAGGTGACCCTTGCTATGCTTTAGCAAAGATACTGATGGCATTTTTCCCCTGCCATAGAGACCTGTGGAACTACCAACATCAGAGAGATGATTGAGGGTATCTGGCAGAAGAAATTTCTAAGCAGCAAAGGGTTCAAGAGGTGACTTGGGTGCTCTTAAAAGGATTCAGTTTTACACATTCACAAAGAGGTGGCTTGGAATTGAAACTTATGTTTAAAAAGGGAAGCAGAGCATAAAAGTTTAGCCAATTTGCAGTCTGACGATGCAATAAAAAAGAAAACCTCATTTCCTGAGGAGAAATTCAAGCTGGCTACAGAAATTTGCACAAGGAACAAGGAGACAAATGTTAATCACCGTGACAATGGGGAAAAGATCTCTATGGCATGTCAGAGACTTTTCTGGCAGCTTCTCCTATCACAGGCCTGGAGGCCTAGGAAGGAAAAACTATTTGGTCAGCCAGACCCAGAGCCCCACTTCTACTCTGTTCAGCCTCTGGACTTGGTGCCCTGTATCCCAGCTGTGGTTACAAGGGGCTTAACATACAGCTTGGGCTGTTGCTTCACAGGGTACAAGCCCCAAGCCTTGGCAGCTTCCATGTGGTGTTGGTCCTGTGTGTGCGCAGAAGACAAGAATTGAGGTTTGAGAATCTCTGCTTAGATTTTAGAGGATTTATGTAAATGCCTGTATGTCTAGGCAGAAGTTTGCTGCAGAAGTGCAGTCCTCATGGAGAAACTTTGCTAGGACTGTGCAGAAGGAAAATGTATGGTAGGAGCCCCCACACAGAGTCCCCACTGGGGCACTGCCTAGATGAGCTGTTAGAATAGGGACACTGTTCTCCAGACCCCAGAACTGTATATCCACTGACAGCTTGCACTGTGCACCTGGAAAATCCACAGACAGTGCCAGCCTCTGAGCGCAGCTAGGAGGGGGGCTGTACCCTTCAGAGCTCAGGGGTGGAGTTGCCCAAGGCCATGGGAGCCCACCACTTGAATCAGTGTGACCTGTATGAGAGACATGGAGTCAAAGGAGATCATTTTGGAATTTTAAGGTTTAACTACTGCTCTATTTAATTTTGGAATTTCATGGGGCCTGTAGCCCCTTCAGTTTGTCCAACTTCCCCCATTTTGATTTTACAGGATCATAGGTGGAAGGGATTTGCCTTGTCTCAGATGCGATTTTCAACTATGGACTTTTGAGTTAATGCTGAAATTAGTTAAGACTTTGTGGTACTGTTGGGAAGGGATAATTGGTTTTGAAATGTTAAAGGGACATAATATTTGGAAGGGTCAGAGGCGGAATATAGTTTGGATATGTGTCTCCACCCAAATCTCACCTTGAATTGTATTCTCATAATCCCCATGTGTCAAGGGTGGGACCAGATGGAAGTAGTTGGATTATGGGAGTGATTCCCCCATGCTGTTCTCTTGATAGTGAGTGAGTCTCACAAGATCTCATGGTTTTATAAGCATCTGACATTTCCCCTGCTGGCAGTCATTCTGTCCTGTGACCCTGTGAAGAAGGTGCCTGCTTCTCCTTTGCCTTCTGCCATGATTGTAAGTTTCCTGGGGCCTCCCAAGCAATGTGGAGCTGTGAGTGAGTTAAACCTCTTTCATGTATAAATAACTCAGTCTCAGGTGTTTCTTCATAGCAGTGTGAGAATAGACTAATATAAGCACTAAGCCATTAATGAGGAACCTGCCTCCATGATCCAATACCTCCCACTAGGCCACACCTCCTACATTGAGAATCGCATTTCAACATGAGATTTATAGGGGACAACCATCCAAGTAATACCACTATAGAAGTTGAGGGTATGCACAGAAAGACTAATTAGCATTTTAATAATATCGATAAATTATATTCTTTCAAAATATTCATCTGTAGTAAAGTGGATACCTGTGTTTTATTCATAAATATTGCATAGCCTTTATATACAAATAATTTATCTATTTGTTAAAATAAATTTTGGAAGCATGATACAGAGTAAAAGAACCAAGTTGCAAAAACATTATTGGCAGTGTTACCATTTCTGGTTAATAAGTGTAAATAACACTTTATGAGCTATATATTCAAAGTTAAAATATAACATGAAAGATAGAAATAAACACAAATTTTAAGAATATTTTTACCTCAAAGGATGGAAAAGGGTAAATAATGAGAGATACTAATGGTGTTCCATCTGTAAAAAATTATTTCTATTTTTAAAAATACCTAAAGTTGATGTGGAAAATGTCTTCATTTTTCAGTCTGGGAGGTGGGAATATAATTTTATTCTCCTACTATTTGGAATACTTTATAATAAAAAAGCAAATATGTGTTTGCAAATTACTCTTAATTTATTATCCAGGTATCCATTGATTTATTCATTCTACAATCCTACACTTAGTACTAGGCCTAGTGTCAGGCAGAAGTAATGAGTAAGGGACAGTACATTTCTCCTAAGGAGTCCCCTCTCTAGGTAAGTCACAGTACAATAATATCCCAAGTTCACACTGTGTTCCAAAAGAAATATTTTAAATATGGGATGTACCAGAGATAATTGAGTTAAGACAGTTGATCCTGGTGAAGAGTTTTGAAGAATTTTGACAAATGGAGATGAGAAAAGAGCATTTGCAGTCAATGTGCTGGATCTTCAGTCATCTGAAAGAAAGGAACATTTAATGAGCAATGTTATTCTAGGACATTGGTAACACTATACAGATATACTATCTTCTCTATTATGGTATCCTATGTATATGACAGAGTCTTTGGCTCATGGGAAACATTCAGTAACTATTCAATTAATTGAGTGCAAGCACTTTGGACTCACTCCTGCAGTGCTTCAACACTGAGCAGCCGCATTTGGAGTATTTACTCTACGGGAGCTCCAAGAGGAATTCTATCATTTATTTAATTTAATTTTATTTTGAGAGCAGATGAGATTTATTTTTTATTTATATTTTAAAACATTATTTATTTCCATAGGTTTCGGGAGAACAGGTGGTATTTGGTTACACGAGTAAGTTATTTAGTGGTGATTTGTGAGATTTTGGTGCACCCATCACTTAAGCAGTATACACTGAACCCAATATGTAGTCTTTTATCCCTCATCCCCCTCCCACCCTTTCCCCTGAATGCCCAAAGTCCATTGTATCATTCTTATGCCTTTGCATTCTCACAGCTTAGCTCCCCTTGTAAGTAAGAAGGTACAATGTTTGGTTTTCCATTCCTGAGTCACTTCACTCAGAATAATAATCTCCAGTTTCATCCAGGTTGCTGCGAATGCCATTAATTCGTTTCTTTTTGTGACTGAGTAGTATTCTATCATATATATACCACAATTTCTTTATCTACTCATTGATTGATGGGCATTTGTGCTGGTTCTATATTTTTGCAATTGCAAATTGTGCCACTTTAAACATATGTGTGCAAGTATCTTTTGTGTATAATCACTTATTTTCCTCTGGGTAGATATCCACTAGTGGGATTACAGGATCAAATGGTAGTTTTAGTTCTTTAAGGAATCTCTACACTGTTTTCCATAGTAATTGTACTAGTTTACATTCCCACAGACAGTGTAGGAGTGTTCCTTTTTCATTGAAACCATGCCAACATCTAGTATATTTTAATTTTTTTTGTGTGGCCATTCTTGCATTCTTGATTTGAATTTTTCTGATCATCAGTGATGTTCAGCATTTTTCCATATGTTTGTTTATCATTTGTCTACAAGGAACTCAAATTAGCAAGAAAAAAAAACAAAGAATCCTATCAAAAAGTGGGCTGAGGACATGAAGAAATAATTCTATATATAGATATATAATTATATATATATAATTATTCAAATTTGCACTTAACGTCGTAGCAAATGTCAGGCCCTTTGTCAATTCCATACCATTTCAAAGAATTATGAATTTCCACTCACTTATGCTATCTTGCAAAAATGTGTGGTAGACAACCTTATTTCTTGTTTTCATTTCAGTCCAGACTATTCAGACCTCTTAAAATATAAAATTCCTAAGCTCTTTCTTTGCTTTCCACCTCCACAGCCCTAAGACCCTAATGTATTTAGAAATCAAGAGTGGATATACCTTGAAACTTACTTTCCTTATGAACTTACAGGTCCATTTGTAAGTTTCTATCAATAATTTTGAAATGTTTTACAAAAACATCAGGTTATGTTCTACAAAATCCCCCAAACAAAAAGGCATCTTGTTTACCAAAATATTTTTTATTGATATGAGACCAAGTCCAGGGACTACATATATTAGAGAAATACTAGAAACTCAAAAAAAAAAAAGTATCACCACTCTAATAAGCAGAAAATTATTAACCTCAGTATCATTCCACTTGATATTTAATGAACACTTATTATATGCTCTCCAGTATGATCAAATTCTGGTATACACAGATAATAAGACAATGATTGGTCCTAGAACAGTCTAGGGTCTAACAAGAAAGTAAAAAATAGACAGCAGGCTGAGCGCGGTGGCTCACGCTTGTATTACCAGCACTTTGGGAGGCTGAGGCGGGCAGATCACGAGATCAGGAGTTTGAGACCAGCCTGGCCAACGTGGTAAAAACTCATCTCTACTAAAAAGACAAAAATTAGCCGGGTGTGGTGGCACGTGCCTGGAATCTCAGCTACTCAGGAGGCTGAGGCAGGAGAATCACTTGAACCTGGGAGGGTGAGGTTGCAGTGAGCCAAGATGGCACCACTGCACTCCAGCCTGGGCGACAGAGTGAGACTCCATCTCAAAAAAAAAAAGAATAGACAGCAAAACAGGATGAGCGCCAAGGTGAGAAATACTGATTCTGCCTGGAAAGTAAACTAGAGAAAGAACACTTGACTGTGTTTTGAATCCTGGGGCTAGAATATAAAAGGCATCACAAGCTACAGAAAATATTCAAAATTTATCATGAAGACAATGAAAACCATAATACAGATTTCTTAAACAAATTAAGTCATATAGAGAACAGAGTTTTAACAGCAATTCTTGTCCCACATTGTTTACACTGTTTGCGGCAAATTCAAGCTTTATTGTCTTAGTTGCTCAGTCATACTCATTTCTAATAAAGCTCTGTATATCTGTATAGAGCATCTGTCATAGCTGCTTTCTAAAACTGACTCATTTTTTTCAAACATACATTCTTTTTAAAAAGTGTTTTCACCGCAAATATTCATTTGAAAACCACTTATAGCGTTCCAAAGATTTAAGAATCTCCCAGAAGCTCTGTAATAAGAAAATGCATCCTTTGTTTCCATAGAAATATACTTGTACCTGTTGTTCTCCTGGTTTGCTGTATGTGCTGAACAGATTTCAGAATGACATTTGGTGTTCTGTGGTTGAAATATGCACCCACAAAGCAGAACAAATGTAAAATGCTGCCCTCTGTTGAAAAATGCCAAGTACACAAATCAGTTCTTGAAAGGTAGATGAAATATTATATTTACACCAGTATAAGAAGGTTTGAAGAAATAAAACAATTGGTAAGAGTTGTGAAATAATGATAACTTTCTTAGACTTAAATCAAAAAGAACAATATCAAAAAAACTATGGTATGTTTAAATGGTTAAAAAGATAAATTATCTACATTGAAAAAATACTAAGCTAAAATAGAGTAATAACCTATATGGAAAAGTGTTGTCTCCACATGTGACAGATAATTTCTGTAATTTTAAGAAGCTTACACAAAACTCCAAATGCCAAAAAATAAATATAAAAATAATATTGAAGACACTTCACACAGGAAGGCATATAAATTATAATACGTATGTGACAAAATGTTAACATTACATAACAATTATGAGCTAGAAATAAACCTCTAAAAATTTTTAAACCCAATGCTGGTAAGGTAGTTATGAAATTATTCAATCTTTTAGGGCTGAGCTTTAGAAATTGGTATAAACCTGTTATAAATCAATATAGCAATAAACTGTGTGCATCTGTGTATCTAATAATTTAATTCCTTGATATTCAATTAAAAGAAATAATTCAAGAGCTCTAGATAATAATAGATGTATCATTTATAATTGCAAAACAAAAGTTCAAATATATATATAATATATATCCTATCTTCAAAAATATTCTTTAATATTGTGGTATATCAAAATAATAAAGTGATTAAAGATGACACATATTGTGATAGGCTAAATAATGACCTTCCCCCTAAAGATGTCCACATCCTAATCAGTAGAACTTATGAATGTTACCTTACATTGCCAAAGAGATTTTACAGTGCAAATAAGGTCACAGACCTTAACGTAAGGAGATAATCTTGCATTAACTGGATCGAACAATCTAACCACATGAACCTATAAAATCAGAGAACTTTGCCCAGCTAAAATGAGAGAGATAGACCAGCAGAAGGAGTAGAAGATACGAGGCAGAAGATGAATCCAGAAAAATATCAAGGGTGAGAAGGATTTGATGTGGTATTGCTAGTACTGAGGTACAGGGGGCTTCATGCAAAAACCAGGGAGAAGTCTCTGGAAAATCAGGATGTCCCCGCTTCCACTACATTGACAGTCAGTACAGACATGCAGGATTTAATCTTACAATGACAAGGTACTAAATTCAATGAATAATCTGAATGAGTTTGGAAGTGGACTCTTCTGCAGGGCCTCATCAGCCCTGTCATCACGTCGATTTCAGCTCTGTGAGAGTCTGATCTGAAGAGCCAAGCCAGCCCAAGACTTCTTACCTAGAGAACTTTGACATGATAAATATGTGTGTATCAAACCCTAAATTTGTGGTAGTTTGTTATGGAAATGATAGAAAACTAACATGTATGAAGATTGTGTATAAAAAGAGTGAAGTATTCATGCCAATATCTTTAGTAAAAAGGCAGATTACTAACACGCACACACACTCATATCCATGCACACACACAAACAAGGACAGAGCAATACACAAAGCTGTATACAGACCATTCTGTGATTAGATAAAATATCAAAAAGCAATGTGTTTGAATTCTAGTACTAGGGATATTTTAAATTATTATTTACAATTATTAATATATTATTATTATTGCATCATCCCATTATTATAAGTTTAAATAGAAGGACACAATACCAGAAAATAAAATAGAAAAATAATGATGAGGAAATATGTTATTTGTCTTTCCAAAAGAATATCCCCTCCTGTGGAGGAGCATGAGGCAGCTACAGAGAAGTATAGGTAAACTAACTTATTTTTGTCCAGCCTTTTAAATTATGCAACTCTCCCCAGCTTTTGCCACAGGATTTCTAATACAAGCTTAGCCGAGTTCCAGCGTTATGACCATTCCTCATTCTGTTTTTGCAGCAGATAATTTGTTACTGATATTGCCTGAAGAATATTTTCTGATCTTCTTCCTCAACTTCAGAGATGAGTCGTGATATGCTTCTTGAGAAGTACCCTTCCTGATGCCAGTTCAAAAAATACACTGTCTTTTTTTTTTGTTTTTTGTCCAGTGTTTCAATATCTGAATTCTCACTCTCTCCGTGAATAGGGAATAAGGTGGGAAAACAAAAGTGCCCACCAGTCACAGATAAGGGGAGTCTGGTCCAATCCAAGGAACTCTGCAGTGGAAGGTATATGAGCTGAGACTCTCCAATGCAGGGAAAGCAGTGATAAGTTAAATTCAGAGTCCTTGAAAGGGACTTGAGTTAAAAGACTAACAGGAGTAATATGAAGAGGATAGAGAAATTGAATGCAGAAGCAGATCTGAAGCAAGTTAGGTGGGTACAGGATGATAGAAATAAACACTGGATTTTGGAATCTTGTATTAATGGGCTTGTAGGCCCACTGTTTGAGGCCAAGCTACATGTTGAGTATTTGTTCCAATAACCTTCCAGACACTCCCTCCTGTCCTGTAGCCGTGCTTTGTTTTCATCTGCCATTTGAGGTCATGAGGCTCTGTTATCCACTTAGTCCCACGGTCAAATATCGGTTCCTGTTGAGATCACCTACTTGTGGCATGGTCTCTTGTGCCCTGGCCAGCTGCAAATGAATCCCAGAAAATTGTATTTGAATCAAAGCAAACAAAAGGCAGCAGGAATGCCTGAGTAGTCTTCACCATGCTGCCAGCCTCTCCTCTGATCCATGGCTGTGTCATGTATTTTCAACTTCCTTTCATTTTTTTTTAACCATTACAACACAGGACTCTCATCTTTCTTTCTCTCTCTAAATCTGTCACTGTTTAAAATTAAGTGCCTCAGAAATTAGGACAAGAAAATATATAAAAAAGCAAAGGAATTTCCTTGGCAGACAGAGAAAGAAACCCATCTTCCCTATATGTGAAGGGCTGAAGAGGGTTGTCAGGAGGGAACAGATTGAAGAAAAGGTGCCCAGGGCACCCATGTGTCCATTCACACTCAGCAAATGAATGAAAGTTGGCAACAGTTTTTGAAAAAATGATTTCATTAGAGCCAGAAAGTGCCCAACTTCTGTGTACTTAAATAATTTAGAAAAACAAGAATAATACAGAAACTTCTGGGATTATAAAAAATTATAGCCACGGCTATTACCATAGCCCAAAATACTACATTTTTTGTCTGAATAATGGAATATATTTCTAACTGGTTTATCTACTTTTGCTTTTGCCCCAGCCAATTTATTTCTACACAATAGCCAAAGTAATCTATTAAAATGTAAATCAGATGATACCATTTCCCTAAAACACCCCAGTTGCTTTAAGAAAAAAATTTTAAAGCTTTTTACCATGACCTGTAAGATCTTATATGAGGTGGTCCAGGTTAATGCTCAGGCCTCATCTTCTACTGTTCTCTTTAACCACTAAGTTATAGGCAATTGTGTACCCATCATTCCACATCCTCCACCATCTTTAATAATTTTACACTTTAAAAATGTATCTGAATTTATTTATTTATCTTTCTATCTATGTATTGTTTGCTGTTACGTCTCCCACCTTGTCATTCCCCACTCATCAGTTTCAAGTTAAACTCCCTGAGAACAAGAAATTCTATCTCAAGCACCTAGCACAATGCTTGTCACACAGATGATGCTCAACACATACTTGTTGATTGAAGGAATACACTTAGAGAACAAGAGGTCCATAAAAGCCATAGAGATCATTTAGCTACAGTAAAGAAAGCATAAGTTTTGGCATGCAAAGGTCTGAGTCATGACTCCAGCTTCATTTCCGGTATATATCATTTCATGAACTTTCTTTTCCACACTTGGAAAATAAAGACAATATTCTTGTATTCAAAATCAGTAAAGATTAATAATTAATGTGAATTGATGGCAACTTTTTTTTTTTGAAATGTATGATTCTTGTTTAAATGGGAAATCCAAGGCAGTGGTCTATATACACAGATGTTTCAACATGATGGCATGTAAATTTACTGTCACAATTTCAATTTTCATGATTCATGTAGATATATCTATTTTAAAATATCTATCTTGTTATGGTGTGGCCAGTTCAGGACAGGTATACCGAGTAATTGTTTTATAAGTTCTATTTTAAATATAGCATGAGGTCTATAGAAGTCTATATATTAATTGAGATGTGGAGCAAATAAAGACTATAAAAATGTGCTTTAGGATTACAGGAAACTTCACAGTCCTTAGAAAGAGGGATCCTATGATGTTGGAAAAGTGCCACAGCAGAAATCCTGAGAAGTACTAGCAATTGCTCAGCAGATTCTATGTTAATATCATAAAGCAATAAATGATTTTACTAGTATAGTAACAGCTTGAAGAGTACAGTATTCTCTCAATAGTCATAAGGGATGGGTTTCAGGAACACCACAGATACCAAAATCCACAGATGCTTGTGTATCTGAGATAAAATTTTATAATATTGCATATAACCTACACACATCACCCTGTATAGTTTTTTTTTTAATTATTATACTTTAGGTTTTAGGGTACATGTGCACAATGTGCAGATTTGTTACATATGTATCCATGTGCCATGTTGATTTCCTGCACCCATTAACTCTTCATTTAGCATTAGGTATATCTCCTAATGCTGTCCCTCCCCACTCCCCCAACCCCACAACAGTCCCCAGAGTGCGATGTTCCCCTTCCTGTGTCCATGAGTTCTCATTGTTCAATTCCCACCTATGAGTGAGAACATGCGGTGTTTGGTTTTTTGTCCTTGCGAAAGTTTACTGAGAATGATGTTTTCCAGTTTCATCCATGTCCCTACAAAGGACATGAACTCATCATTTTCTATGGCTGCATATTATTCCATGGTGTATATGTGCCACATTTTCTTAATCCAGTCTATCGTTGTTGGACATTTGGATTGGTTCCAAGTCTTTGCTATTGTGAATAGTGCCTCAATAAACATACGTGTGCATGTGTCTTTATAGCAGCATGATTTATACTCCTTTGGGTATATACCCAGTAATGGGATGGCTGGGTCAAATGGTATTTCTAGTTCTAGATCCCTGAGGAATCGCCACACTGACTTCCACAATGGTTGAACTAGTTTACAGTCCCACCAACAGTGTAAAAGTGTTCCTATTTCTCCACATCCTCTCCAGCACCTGTTGTTTCCTGACTTTTTAATGATGGCCATTCTAACTGGTGTGAGACGGTATCTCACTGTGGTTTTGATTTGCATTTATCTGATGGCCAGTGATGATGAGCATTTCTTCATGTGTTTTTTGGCTGCATAAATGTCTTCTTTTGAGAAGTGTCTGTTCATGTCCTTCACCCACTTTTTGATAGGGTTGTTTGTTTTTTTCTTGTAGATTTGTTTGAGTTCATTGTAGATTCTGGATATTAGCCCTTTGTCAGATGAGTAGGTTGCAAAAATTTTCTCCCATTCTGTAGGTTGCCTGTTCACTCTGATGGTAGTTTCTTTTGCTGTGCAGAAGCTCTTTAGTTTAATTAGATCCCATTTGTCAATTTTGGCTTTTGTTGCCATTGCTTTTGGTGTTTTAGACATGAAGTCCTTGCCCATGCCTATGTACTGAATGGTATTGCCTAGGTTTTCTTCTAGGGTTTTTATGGTTTTAGGTCTAACATGTAAGTCTTTAATCCATCTTCAATTAATTTTTGCATAACGTGTAAGGAAGGGATCCAGTTTCAGCTTTCTCCATATGGCTAGCCAGTTTTCCCAGCACCATTTATTAAATAGGGAATCCTTTCCCCATTGCTTGTTTTTGTCAGGTTTGTCAAAGATCGGATAGTTGTAGATATGTGGCATCATTTCTGAGGGCTCTGTTCTGTTCCATTGATCTATGTCTCTGTTGTGGTACCAGTACCATGCTGTTTTGGTTACTGTAGCCTTGTAGTATAGTTTGAAGTCAAGTAGCGTGATGCCTCCGGCTTTGTTCTTTTGGCTTAGGATTGACTTGGCGATGCGGGCTCTTTTTTGGTTCCATATGAACTTTAAAGTAGTTTTTTCCAATTCTGTGAAGAAAGTCATTGGTAGCTTGATGGGGATGGCATTGAATCTATAAATTACCTTAGGCAGTATGGCCATTTTCACGATATTGATTCTTCCAACCCATGAGCATGGAATGTTCTTCCATTTGTTTGTATCCTCTTTTATTTCATTGAGCAGTGGTTTGTAGTTCTCCTTGAAGAAGTCCTTCGCATCCCTTGTAAGTTGGATTCCTAGGTATTTTATTCTCTTTGAAGCAATTGTGAATGGGAGTTCACTCATGATTTGGCTCTCTGTTTGTCTGTGTTGGTGTACAAGAATGCTTGTGATTTTTGTACATTGATTTTGTATCCTGAGACTTTGCTGAAGTTGCTAATCAGCTTAAGGAGATTTTGGGCTGAGACGATGGGGTTTTCTAGATATACAGTCATGTCATCTGCAAACAGGGACAATTTGACTTCCTCTTTTCCTAATTGAATACCCTTTATTTCTTTCTCCTGCCTGATTGCTCTGGCCAGAACTTCCAGCACTATGTTGAATAGGAGCGGTGAGAGAGGGCATGCCTGTCTTGTGCCAGTTTTCAGAGGGAATGCTTCCAGTTTTTGCCCATTCAGTATGATATTGGCTGTGGGTTTGTCATAGATAGCTCTTATTATTTTGAGATACATCCCATCAATACCTAATTTATTGAGAGTTTTTAGCATGAAGGGTTGTTGAATTTTGTCAAAGGCCTTTTCTGCATCTATTGAGATAATCATGTGGTTTTTGTCTTTGATTCTGTTTATATGCTGGATTACATTTATTGATTTGCGTATGTTGAACCAGCCTTGAATCCCAGGGATGAAGCCCACTTGATCATGCTGGATAAGCTTTTTGATGTGCTGCTGGATTCGGTTTGTCAGTATTTTATTGAGGATTTTTGCATCAATGTTCATCAAGGATATTGGTCTGAAATTCGCTTTTTTGGGTATGTCTCTGCCAGGCTTTGGTATCAGGATGATGCTGGCCTCATAAAATGTGTTAGGGAGGATTCCCTCTTTTTATATTGATTGGAATAGCTTCAGAAGGAATGATACCATTTCCTCCTTGTACCTCTGGTAGAATTCGGCTGTGAATCCATCAGGTCCTGGACTCTTTTTGGTTGGTAAGCTATTGATTATTGCCACAATTTCAGAGCCTGTTATTGGTCTATTCAGAGATTCAACTTCTTCCTGGTTTAGTCTTGGGAGGGTGTATTTGTCGAGGAATTTATCCATTTCTTCTAGATTTTCTAGTTTATTTGCATAGAGGTGTTTGTAGTATTCTCTGATGGTAGATTGTATTTCTGTGGGATCGGTGGTGATATCCCCTTTTTCATTTTTTTATTGCATCTATTTGATTCTTCTCTCTTTTCTTCTTTATTAGTCTTGCTAGCGGTCTATCAATTTTGTTGATCTTTTCAAAAAACCAGCTCCTGGATTCATTAATTTTTTGAAAGGTTTTTTGTGTCTCTATTTCTTTCAGTTCTGCTCTGATTTTAGTTATTTCTAGCCTTCTGCTAGCTTTTGAATGTGTTTGCTCTTGCTTTTCTAGTTCTTTTAATTGTGATGTTAGGGTGTCAATTTTGGATCTTTCCTGCTTTCTCTTGTGGGCATTTAGTGCTATAAATTTCCCTCTACACACTGCTTTGAACGTGTCCCAGAGATTCTGGTATGTTGTGTCTTTGTTCTCGTTGGTTTCAAAGAACATCTTTATTTCTGCCTTCATTTCTTTATGTACCCAATAGTCATTCAGGAGCAGGTTGTTCAGTTTCCATGTAGTTGAGCAGTTTTGAGTGAGTTTCTTAATCCTGAGTTCTAGCTTGATTGCACTGTGGTCTGAGAGACAGTTTGTTATCATTTCTGTTCTTTTACAATTGCTGAGGAGAGCTTTACTTTCAACTATTTGGTCAATTTTGGAATAGGTGTGGTGTGGTGCTGAAAAAAATGTATATTCTGTTGATTTGGGGTGGAGAGTTCTGTAGATGTATATTAGGTTCACTTTGTGTAGAGCTGAGTTCACTTCCTGGATATCCTTGTTAACTTTCTGTCTCATGGATCTGTCTAATGTTGACAGTGGGGTTTTAAAATCTCCCATTATTATTGTGTGGGAGTTTAAGTCCCTTTGTAGGTCACTGAGGACTTGCTTTATGAATCTGGGTGCTCCTGTGTTGGGTGCATATATATTTAGGATAGTTAGCTCTTCTTGTTGAATTGATCCCTTTACCATTATGTAATGGCCTTCTTTGTCTCTTTTGATCTTTGTTGGTTTAAAGTCTATTTTATCAGAGACTAGGGTTGCAACTGCTGCCTTTTTTTGTTTTGCATTTGCTTGATAGATCTTCCTTCATCCCTTTATTTTGAGTCTATGTGTGTCTCTGCACATGAGATGGGTTTCCTGAATACAGCACACTGATGGGTCCTGACTCCTTATCCAGTTTGCCAGTCTTTGTCTTTTAATTGGAGCATTTAGCCCATTTACATTTAACGTTAATATTGTTATGTGTGAATCTGATCCTGTCATTATGATGTTAGTTGGTTATTTTGCTCGTTAGTTGATGCAGTTTCTTCCTAGCCTCGATGGTCTTTACAATTTGGCATGTTTTTGCAGTGGCTGGTACTGGTTTTTCGTTTCCATGTTTAGTGCTTCCTTCAGGAGCTCTTTTAGGGCAGGCCTGTTGGTAACAAAATCACTCAGCGTTTGCTTGTCTGTAAAGTATTTTATTTCTCCTTCACTTATGAAGCTTAGTTTGGCTGGATATGAAATTCTGGGTTGAAAATTCTTTTCTTTAAGAATGTTGAATATCGGCCCCCACTCTCTTCTGGCTTGTAGAGTTTCTGCTGAGAGATCAGCTGTTAGTCTGATGGGCTTCCCTTTGTGGGTAACCCGACCTTTCTCTCTGGCTGCCCTTAACATTTTTTCCTTCATTTCAACTTTGGTGAATCTGACAATTATGTGTCTTGGAGTTGCCCTTCTCGAGGAGTATCTTTGTGGCGTTCTCTGTATTTCCTGAATCTGAATGTTGGCCTGCCTTGCTAGATTGGGGAAGTTCTCCTGGATAATATCTTGCAGAGTGTTTTCCAACTTGGTTCCATTCTCCCCGTCATTTTCAGGTACACCATTCAGACATAGGTTTGGTCTTTTCACATAGTCCCAAATTTCTTGGAGGCTTTGTTTATTTCTTTGTATTCTTTTTTGTCTAAACTTCCCTTCTCGCTTCATTTCATTCATTTCTTTTTCCATCAGCAAAACCCTTTCTTCCAGTTGATCTCATCTGCTACTGAGGCTTCTGCAATCTTCGCGTAGTTCTCGAAACTTGGCTTTCAGCTCCATCAGCTCCTTTAAGCCCTTCTCTCCATTGGTTATTCTAGTTATCCATTCTTCTAATTTTTTTTCAAAGTTTTTAACTTCTTTGCTATTGTTTTGAATTTCCTCTCGTAGCTCAGAGTAGTTTGATCGTCTGAAGCCTTCTTCTCTCAACTCATCAAAGTCATCCTCCATCCAGCTTTGTTCCGTTGCTGGTGAGGAACTGCGTTCCTTGCCTCCATTAGGTTGCAGGGTGAGGACCCACTTTGAGGCAGTTGTCCTTTCCAGTCTCCAGTGCTGTGGGAGCCAGTATCGATGGACATTTAAGTCTGTGGAGGTTCCTGCTGACTTTTTGTTTGTCTGTGCGCTGCGAGCAGAGGTGGAGCCTACAGAGGCTGGCAGGCCTCCTTGAGCTGTGGTGGGCTCCACCCAGTTTGAGCTTCCTGGCTGCTTTGTTTACCTAAGCAAGCCTAGGCAATGGTGGGCGCCCCTCCCCTAGCCTCGCTGCCACCTTGCAGCTTGATCTCAGACTGCTGTGCTAGCAATCAGGGAGACTCCATGGGCATAGGACCCTCTGAGCCAGGTGCGGGACACAATCTCCTAGTGTGTCATTTTCCAGGCCCGTTGGAAAAGCGCAGTGTTAGGGTGGGACTGACCCAATATTCCAGGTGCCGTCTGTTACCACTTTCTTTGACTAGGAAAGGGAACTCCCTGACCCCTTCGGCTCACTCACAGTGCGCTTCACCGACTGTCCTGCACCCACTGTTTGGCACTCCCTAGTGAGATGAAAATGGTACCTGAAACAGAAATGCAGAAATCACCCATCTTCTGTGTTGCTCAGGCTGGGAGCTGGAGACCGGAGCTGTTCCTATTCGGCCATCTTGGCTCCACCTCCTATCCATCCTGTATACTTTAAATCATCTCTAGTTTACTTTTAATACCTAATACAATGTAAATACTATGTAAATAGTTGTTATACTGCATTGCTTTTATGTTATTTTTTATTGACGTATTGCTATTTTTTATTTTTCACATATTTTTATTATGAAATCTGCAAAGAAGCCGAATGGAATTCTTTGCAGATGGAATCTTTGCTGAATGGAATTCTTTGCAGATAGAATCTGCAAAGAAGAAGCCGAATATGGAAAGACAGCTGTAACTATTTTTCCTGAACATAGATACCAATATTTTGGATTCTACTAAGATCTATTCCAAGCCTATTTGGAAGTGGTTTCCATCCTGGAAAATGGTGCTTCAGAGAACATTTGAACAGAACAAAAGGACTCTTGTTTTGACACCCATTTTGCCTCATATTCTTCATATATAAAATGAGAATAATGATACCTGTTTTATCCCCTTGTTGTGGACATAAATTGTGATAATGTATTTGAGAGAGCATTGGAAAATAAAATAGGTTTTGTTTGTCTGCTTTTGTTTTCACCAAGAACTGTGAGAAACTGGGACACCATTATTGCTGATTTGGAAACTCTATCATTGGAAGTAGCACTAATAGGATGGAGTATTCACCCATGTGTTACAACTGCACATTGCACAGTTTTGGAGTCTAAATGGATTTGATGCTTTAAGTATAAGTTGGGCCTCAACAAACTGGCACACAGCAGATGCCTAGCAACACAGCAGCAGTACCACCTTAAAGATGAGATTTTTCTCAAGCTCATGTGACAAATCCACTGGGAACTCCCAGAAAAACTATGAAAACTATGAAAAAGCTAAGATTCTACATGGGCAGGTGGGAAAAGAGTCACTAGGATTTTGATTGTTGTTAATTATATTCCCTTTGTATTTTTCATTGTGTTATTTTGTTGTTGCTTTCCCTAGAGTCCCTTCTTCCACAGCTAGAGCTATTTGACTCAGTCAAAAAGCTTTGAAAACTAAGAATGATGCTAGCTCATTTTTAAATTTTCCTATACTTATTTCTTATACTTATCTTCAATAATAGAAGAAAGGCCACTTAAAGCTAATACCACATCTTCGTTAATGAAGGAATGTCCATTTGACTCTTGAGAGCACAAATTCCTAGAAATGAATTTGGAGACTGGACAGTGACTGATTAGCTAAGTGTATAATTAGCTGAAATGAGACAAGCCTTAGAAGGAGCTGTACAGAACAATGTGGTCATCCAGTTTGGAGAATTATCAAAAGGAAGTATTCTATAATAAGATATAATAAACACACTGAAGTGACAAATGTGAAAAATGATTAACATCTTGAAATTCACATTACACATGTATCAGAAGAGGAAAGACCCAAAAACAGCATCTGCAAAAGGGGCTTTTTTGGAGAACCATGTCCTAAGAAATTCTACCTAGGTAAAGGCATTTTAATAATTTTCAAAACAAGCTCTATAGTCCCACCAGCTTAGAAAGTCATGTCTCATCAGCAAAGAGAAAACTTTGAGATATTCTGCAGTGAACTATGAAATAAGAAAATCGAGAAGAAATCCAAACTGTATTTCTTTGTTTAACCTATTTAGGTTGTTTGCCTAGCTTCTTTAGACAGGTCTTTAAAAAAAATCCTATGAATCTAATGTTCTGACAAACACACTTTGCAAAGCTTTACATCAGTAGTTTAATTTTACATTCAATTATTATCTACTAACTACCTGTCAATACCTGTCTTCAATGAGTAGTTGGTTGTCTTTCAAAATTGAGAGTCTAGTCTTCTCTATGAAAGTTTTACTGATGCACTTGAAAAAGCAGGGCATTCCCTACTCTGCAATCCCACTATATCTAATATAGTATATGACTGTATCTCCTATAACAATTGATTACTCTTTTTTATTTACATTTATTAATGTTTATAGCCTTATTTATTATATCTTTGTTTCCCCATTTCCAAGCATTGGACTGTCTTAGAATACTAAGATTTTTTAACGTATCAATGAGAAATATGTATGTGTGTGAACATGTGTGTATGTGGGGTACATGCAATAGGGTGGGTGGATTGAAATTTGAATTCAGCCAGGAGTGGTGGTTCACGTCTCTAATCCCAGCACTTTGGGAGGTCAAGGCGATCGGATTGCCTGAGCTCAGGAGTTCGCGACCAGCCTGGGCAACACGGTGAAACCCCGCCTCTACTAAAATACAAAAAATTAGCCAGGCATGGTGGCAGGCGCCTGTAATCCCAGCTACTCGGGAGGCTGAGGCAGGAGAATTTCTTGAACCCAAGTGGCAGAGGTTGCAGTTAGCCGAGATCACACCACTGCACTCCAGCCTGGGCAACAGAGCAAGACTCCGTCTCAAAAAAAAAAAAGAAATTTGAGTTCAATATATTTGTTACAGTAAAACAATTAAGAATGCAAATTCTAGGACTATATCATCTGTTTTAAACCCCAACTCTACTTGTGAAAGTTGGCCTGGTAACCTCTCTGTATTTCAGTTTCCATTTCTATAAAATAAGGATAATAATGGCCAAATGCTCTGGGCATTTATGTGCTGTTCTAAGTACTTACGGCATATTGACTCATTTAATCACCATGACTCAAAAAATAAGGTGTGTTGGCATCTCCTTTTGTATGTTGCTGTTGTGAGAATTATATGTTAATAGGTTCAAAAATATAGTTGATACATAGTCTGACACATTTTAAGCATGCAATAGATGTTAGCTATATTTATTTCTTGAACTCCATATATGTCAACTATATACTTGGAAATGAAGATGCAAAGAATAACTAATCCCTATATTCGAAGTATTCAGGGTAGAACTACAGTCAAAATGAGAAAAAAGTTAAATGTTATTGTAGAAAACAAGGTAAAAAAACAGATATTAATCTGAATATAAGCCAGGCATGAAAATACATGCGTTACATTATAATATCCTAAGAACCATGATAGGAGAATAGAATAGATAAGCTGTTGCCAAGAAAGCAAACTCTAAACCCTATACTACAAAATGATTTGAACGAGGATGTCTGTCCATGGTTGCCTTCTTTTTTTTAATTTTTTTTGAGACCGAGTCTCACTCTGTCGCCCAGGCTGGAGTGCAAGTGGCGCGATCTCGGCTCACTGCAAACTCCGCCTCCCAGGTTCATGCCATTCTCCTGCCTCAGCCTCCCAAGTAGCTGGGACTACAGGCGCCCGCCACCACGCCCGGCTATTTTCTTGTATTTTTAGTAGAGACGGGGTTTCACCGTGTTATCCAGGATGGTCTCAATCTCCTGACCTCATGGTGCACCCGCCTCGGCCTCCCAAAGTGCTGCGATTACAGGCGTGAGCCACCGCGCCCGGCCCATGGTTGCCTTCTTAAACATGCCATATCAACCTTCCCTAAACATGCTTTTCTCAATTTTTTAAACAGCACACTGCCTAATTGTGTTTAAGAAATTCTGAACACTTTGTTTCACCAGCTGGGAGAGGAAGTATGCAACCAAATGAACCATAGTCTTCACTCCTGAGTCACAGTTCTTTGGTGAAACTGACGTGTATATGTGTGACTATAAAACAAAAAAAAAAATAGCAACTCATCCTGTTATAATGCCTCAGTGGTTGGGATTCCATTAATTAAGGGTCTACAATAAAATATGAGCTGGTCTTTTCTCTATGTGGGAAACAAAGGAATCATAATAATTAAAACCAGACATCCTGTGCTTGATAAACAGTCCACATTATCACATTTAACAATCAGTAAGGTTGGTTTTATACCCCAAGTCTATGAGGGAAAGGAGTATCAAGAAGCTGAGATTGAAAAGTGAAATGGCCAAAGCCATAAAATACAAAGCAGGCCTGGAATAAAAAAGACTTACCGATTCCAGTATCCGTGCTCATTTCACTACATCATACTGCTTATTTAGGACTTTACTGAATACAGGAGACAAATACACATGAAAGAATTAGAGAAACATAGGAAATTGTATGGCTCAGGGTCTGTTTCCTTCTTTGTGTGCTTAAGCTGTTTATAAACCCTACAATAAATGTTAGCTCCTTTCTCTCTGCTAGAAAGCAGAGATTAAGGCAATTTTGTAAACTGCCCTTAACTTGTCTGTGCAGGCAGAGGCAGAGTGGGGTATCAGCTCTAGAGTCAGTCAAAGCCCACCTCTCCCATGTTGTAGCATATAATTTGGGCTGGCCATTTATTCTTCCTAAGAATCAGTTTCTCATCTGTAAAGTGAAATAACACATAAAGTTGTAAATATTAATCTAAATAACTTAGACATGATACCGCTTATTTTTTATTGTTATTATTTTGCAGTTAGTATTACAGGGTGATTAGACAGTGATATGCAAAGCCTGTTTTGTCCACATGATTCAAGGAAATCGGGATGGTTTTCCAAATATCTCACTAGTCCTAGCATTCATTGATAATACTTTATCCTAATCCTTGGACAGGCTATTTCCCTCTAAAAGAACTATACCCCTCCCATTCATTCAAATTCTACCCATGCCCAAAACTGACACGTGTACACACACACACACACACACACACACACACACACACACACAGTTTTTCCAGGAAGCCCACATTCATTTATCCTTCCTCTAAATGTTAGTTATGTGGTATCATCCAAGGAGGATATATTTACATTTTTATCATTTCACTTGTCTTTTCTTATTCTGATCCGTAAGTCCAGGTAAAAGCCCTTTAAGGATAAGGAACATTTTTCAAGCCTCTATGATACTTCTCACAAGACTTAGCTGGGTACAGAGGGAGCCCTGCACATGTTCTATGCTTTATTGATTTATTTTTATGATATGTAAAATACTGATATAATCTGAATTATTGTCTCAGTTTGAACTCACCAAGTGGCTAACACTTCCAGATTCTAGGACACATATAAACTACAAGTATTTCTGTGTGTAACTGTGTATCTGCTTCATCTGATAACCACTTTAGAAAACATTTTGACAGTTTCCCAGTGTGAAGAAAAAGGATTTTTGTTTAATTAATGAGGCATTTCTCAGGTCCAGATTGTAGTCTTTTAATGCACTTTCAGCTGTTAGAAAGATACTATTAAAATGTCTTAGGTATTGACTAATGCTTAATTATTCTCTTTCCGGAGTAAATCACATTTTTTATGTAGCTCAATCCTTGTCTTTCTTAGCAGGAAGTTCTTTAGAGTAGTAATGTATCAATCGTTTATATTTATTTTTCATTTCTCCCTGTCTTATTTTAAAGGGGAAGTTTGCAAAGGGTTCCACTTACAGAAATACACTAGATAGGTTTGTGCTTGGTGTGTTGGGGAGAAGGGAGCTATATGGTTAACTAAAAGTAGCCAGATCAACTCCCTTACCCAAGGTTAAAAAACTAATTTAAATATGTATATGTGTATGTATTTATACATACTATTTACAAATTTTTATGTATTGATACATAGTGCATTTTATTCATTTGATGAAACTTTATATGCTGAGGTTCTCAGTAAAATCAGCTTTTATTCAAATGTATCATGAAACTAATAATCTGATTTTTTATATACCTGAATTTATCAAAAGTACAGCTTTTCTGTAACCGAAGGTTGAAATGGTTTGTGGTAAAATAAACATGGAATAATAACTCAAATTAAATATTCTCCAAAATAATTTCTCCTCAAATAGTTCACGGGTCACAAATTTTTTGAAATTACACATTTAGCCCATAAAGAAAGAGGATAACTTTGGATCTAGTTTAGTAGTTTTCTAACAATCTGTGATACAAGTGACAATCATCCTGTTTTCAGGGTTTTCAGGGCTGTGCTAAGCCACTTGTATGCATGTCTTCCCAAATTCATACTCAGTGATATCTAGTTGGTAAGCTTGAAGTGAGCCATGGTAGGAGCATTTGCACCATATTGAAAATCAGCACCTCATCGCCTACAGAGGTCCAGGTGAAAAAATGCAACAGCATACAAGTTGAAATGCCTTTGATTCATAAAGCTAAGAGAGAAACTAGACCTTAAATAAGTCCTCCAGATAAAATACATTACTAATTTATAAAAAGATATTTGAAGGAAGAGCATATAATACAATTGAAAATGATTAAAGGGGCCAGGCGCAGTGGCTCACTGCCTGTAATCCCAGCACTTTGGGAGGCCGAGGCGGGCAGATCATGAGGTCAGGAGATCGAGACCCTCTGGCTAACATGGTGAAACCCCGTATGTACTAAAAAATACAAAAAAAAAAAAAAAATTAGCAGGGTGTGGTGGTGGGCACCTGTAGTCCCAGCTACTCGGGAGGCTGAGGCAGGAGAATGGTGTGAACCTGGGAGGCAGAGCTTGCAGTGAGCGGAGATCATGCCATAGCACTCCAGCCTGGGGACAGAGCTAGACTCCGCCTCAAAAAAAAAAAAAAAAGAAAATGATTAAAGGATTGATTCTTCTTCTTCTCCTTCTCCTCCTTCTTCATGTTTAGTTTGGGGAGGTAATGTTATGACAGACTACTCTGAGAAAACAGGGTTAACGCTAAGACTGGCATGATGAACAAGAGCTAGTTTGATGAGTCCTGGGCTAAATGAGATCCTATGTAAAGATGCTGAGGCAGGAAAGAACATTGAGCCTCTATGGAACTGAAGGAAAACCAATATAAAAGAAAAAGTGTGATTGTGAGATAATATCAGAGACATAAGGGAAGACCACATCAATTAGGGTAGTTTTGGCCATAATTTTTATTTACTTGAATGACATACAATAAAGTTATTGAAGAATTTTAAGTGGGGTATAGATAAAATCATATCTGCAGTTTAAAGAGATGTCTCTAGTTGCTGGGGCAAAAGAAGTGGCAAGAAACAAAGTTTGGAAGCTGTCATAGTTATGCCAATGACTCAGGATGGAGATGATAATGTAAAGTTGGTGGTGATGCTAGGGAATGATGAATGTTTGCACTCAAGACATGAATTAGGGGTTAGATTAACAAAAAGCAGTGCTTAATTAGATCACAGAGATGTAGAGGAACATGGCTAAATAACATAGGTACTATTTACTGACCTAGGGAAGTAGAAGAGTAACAGACTTAGAAGAATGCTTAAAAATGGCTTTATTATTAATATGATCATGTTGAATATGACATGCCTGGGAGAAATGTTTAAGTAGGCAGGTTGGCAAATGGGCATACCAATTTGAGTTCAAGAGATACTGATTTCTTTAAGAGATACACATTTGAGATTCACTGGTATAGATACGGCATTTGCAGCTGTGCACAAATGCATATAATTACCCAGGGAAGGTGTTTAGCAATAGAAGAGAAGAACTTCTAGGACCACATGCTCAGAAAATTGAGCACACAGGACACAAAATACAAAGAAAATATGTTTTGAGACCATGATCAATGGTCAAGTGCTGCTGAAAAGTTAAATGAGATGAGCTCTAAGTGATGTGCTAAAAACTAAAAAGTTAAAGGATAGAATAAATATCTGTGCTCAATATCTTCTAGGATTTTCCTAGTAGCAAGGAGCATAGGAATGAACTTCAGTTATATTTACTTTATTCTACTGACTAGATTAATAAAACATAAATCATACATTCAACAGGGACAAAAATGCAAAAGAAGACTATTACAAGCAAATGCAGTCAGTTCTAGCAACATCAATAGGGTTAACACATATTGAACCTTATTATATGACATGCACTTTGTATAAATAATCAAAGTCAAATTTCACAATATCATTGCCATTGTAGGGATTTATTACTCTCTTATTATAGTCGATGATAATGACATTCAGGTAACTGAGTCACATAATTGGCTAGGAGTCGCATAATTAATAGGTTACCTAGTAAATTTGTTTCTACTACTTGCCCCTTTCTTGAAAAAGAAAGGAGAACTCAAGAAGAATGAAGTTAAAAAAAGAGAAGAAGAAACAACATGTACAAATTAATAAAGGTATGAAAGTAATTGGTATAATCTGGGAAAATTGAGTACTTCTATGTGACTGGGGAGTGGTGGTGAAAAGTAATGTGAAAAAGAAAAGACCTACAAAGATAGAAACATTGAAATACGATTACTTAAACACAAATTCTGACATATGAAAAAAAGATATTCTGAAGGCTCCTTGAGTTATGACTCTATCTGATTAAATATAATCCACTAATTATTTTCTATATTACTATACTTGATGCATTATATTTTTTGGTAAGCCTGTGTTATTTCCATGAAGTTACAAAGTTCACAGAGTAATAAATTAGAATTTGCTCAAATAAGAATTTTTCTGTCACAGGCTCATAAAATTTTTGCTGAATGAACTAGTAAAAAAAGTGTAAATGGCCATAATTTATACTGCAGGAAAAGAAGTCATAGACTCTTTTCCACTAATGGCAGTATGGGTAATTTAAATAAACTGTTTCTCATTGAGAGCAACTAGAAGTTATATATGGTATCGTTGTTTATACTTAATCATGCTGTCTTACTGCCTCATATACTTTGTTATGCTTTACTGTATATTAGAAATTTCTGAAAATGTGTTTCTAGAAATAATCTGAAGCCTAGTATTTTCTTACTCTTTTCCAAAAAATGACGTTTAAAAAAATTTGGTATATCATGTACCTGATAGAACTAGTATGGCTGTTACTATGTGTGTGTGTGTGTGTGTGTGTGTGTGTGTATGTGTATGTGTACACAAATTATGGAGTAATATTATGAAAGGTCTGAAACAAAAGATTTTCTATCCAAAATTCAACTCAGCAGATTCTACACCCTTCAAAAATGAAGTCTAATGTAATTTTTTTTGTAAGAAAAAATTGAGAGAATTTGGCATCAGCAGATTCATATGAAAGGAAATACCAGAATTTTGGGGGCTAAAAAAGAAAGTGCAGAGTTTCAAACGCAGAAAGAAATATAAAGAAAATAGTAACTCTATTGTAAATCTAAGTGGATATTAACCTTATAGAACAAGAATAAATACTTAAATTTAAAATGCATCTATAATTAAAACAGATGACAATTCATCATCATATATATCAAGAAGGGGCTAAGTGGTATTAAAGGATTTTTAAATTATTTGATATTGCCTAGGTAGAAGGTAAAAATAAGTACCTTGTATGAGGAAAAAAAGTATGCTGAAGTTTTCAGGTTAACCACTAAAGGATTAGTAAGTGGACCTTTACCTTTTTTTTTTTTTTTTTGAAATGGAGTCTCGCACTGCTGTCTGGACTGGAGTGTAATGGTGCAATCTCGGCTTACTGCAACCTCTGCCTCCCAGGTTCAAGCGATTCTCCTGCCTCAGCCTCCTGAGTAGCTGGGATTATAGGTGCCTGCCACCATGCCCAGCTAATTTTTTGTATTTTTATTGGAGACGGGGTTTCACTATTTTGGCCAGGCTGGTCTTGAACTCCTGACCTCGTGATCCACCTGCCTCAGTTTTCCAAAGTGCTGGGCTTACAGGCCTGAGTCACTGCAACTGGCCGGGCCTTCATCTTTTAAACAGAGGAGAAAAAATGGAATAGTAACTTTAAAATATCAATTATCATATTAAATATAAGCACCTACATGTCCACTCCAATGTAGTGATTAAAATTGACAAATCGACTGTTTTTTTCTCAGTTTAAAAATAATTTATTGCTAAAAATGCTAATAATCATCTGAGCCTTCAGCAAATAGTAATCTTTTTGCTAGTAATCTTTTTTGCCTTAATGTTGATAGCTGCTGACCAGGATGGTGACTGCTGAAGGTTGTGGCAATTTCTTAAAATAAGACAACAATGAAGTTTGCCACATCAATGGACTCATCCTTTCATGAAAGATTTGTCTGTAGCATGTGACAGTGTTTTACAGCATTTTACTTGAGAAGACACGTACAAACGATAAGTATATATAAGAGTTAAAAGTAAAATAATGGAGAAAGATATGCCAAGATATACAAATAAAAGAAGTGTAGTGTAGCCCTATCAATATGGTTCAAGCAGATTTTATAAGAAAAAGCACAAGAGATAAATAAGATCATTGAATAAGTATAATCATGGAGTGTTTTAAATATACCTAACAAATTCCAAGTATGATAGTAAATTGTTAATTATAAAAATCTATTTAAAAGTATGAGTTCATTCTTCTTTTTCTCCTTGAAATTGTTATTCTACTTCTCCCACAGAATTTTATCACATTGTAATATATTTTTATACTTGAACGTCATTGTTACAATCATGCTATCATATTTCTACAACAGAAGTGTATAAACAAATAGATTTTTTTATTTTCTGCAAAATTTTATAACTTGAAAAAGTATTTTAGACTGCATTATAGTTACAATTACCAGTGCGCAGTTGAGACAAATAACATAAATTTTAGTAATTATTAACAAAAAATTTTAAATGTTTGAACATGTATCTTATATTGATATGGTAGGTGAATTATAGAGCTTTGATTAAACTAGACTTCTCTGACACCAATATTTTAATATTTTTTACTTTCTGTGTATTTGGCCTCCTAGAGTTTTTGTTGATCTGTTTTTGTCATTTTGGGTCAATGCATTATGATAAGCTCTAGATGTTTTAGTGTTATATGCTTTTCTGTGTAGTGTGAAAGTGAAAGATGGCAACGGTAAAAAGGAAGATGAGAAAGGAGAACTATGGGCAGAGTTTTCAGGTAGATCAGCTGAGGATGTGGAAATCAGGTTCCCTGGAACACCTCAGTGAACCATCAGCATGAATGTGTCCAGTGTGAGGCAACCAATCTAGACGGATGCATCTGATACTTGAATCTCCTCTCCCGCATCCTTGCAGTTAAGTCAGTGATTACATTTATGCACAGGATCCTTCCCACTGGACTGTTAAAGTTTTCATGAGAACTGGAATCTTATCTTATTCACAGCCTAAAGCACAGGAATAATATTAAACTGATATAATGAATAAACTCAATCAACATTGGTAGAATTGAATTAGGATTATAGGGGATTTGCCACAACCCCCCGTGGGAAAATATATATTTCATTAAAAAGAGGTTGGATAATAAAATGCTGAAGCCAATACCTTTTGTGGAAACTTATTATTATTTTTTAAATTTAAAACAATACTTGGTGCTGACTAGAAATGAGTCAGTCTCTGTAGCACCAGGAAAGAGCCAAAAGAAGTGGGGGAGGGGATAGGGAGGAAACAAAACAAATAGCAGATGGCAATTGAGTCCAGCCACCCACTCTCCCTACAGGCCCTTTTGAAATCAACACATCCAGTTTAGATTCCATGTTCTAGGAGTGATTCTGTTGCTTTAGGGACATATCCCTGGCTCAGTGAGCCCTTTCAAAAGCCTAATTCGAGAAAAAGAACAGAGAGGAGATAGGATGAGTTAGGGAAATTACTTCTTGAAATATTATTTAGGCATACTTCCATCTTGCCTTTCATTTTCTGTATATCAGCTTTGTCTATTTTTTATCTGGTTTCCAAACTGTTATGTCACTCTGTTTGGTAAATCCTACATCTCTTTAGGCGATTTACTATTCTGTTTAGTTTAATGTCTATATGTTTTCTCCTGTTTTAGAGAAGTTCACTTCCCATTTTCATAGACATGACAATTCTTCTGGGATCCTTCTCTCTGAATAGGGTTGCTGGGTGTGTCACAAACCCACCCTTCTTTGAATTCATCCCAGAAAACTAAATTAACCCAGAAAATGGGGCCATTTCAGGAAAGGTAATTTTTTTTTTTTTTTTTTTCTGGTGCATTGTATCATCAAGTGAGGGAACTTTTCTTTGTTTTTGTTTTTTTTTTTTTTTGCCTATGGATATTAGTTTCACGTAACTGCTTTTTACTATAGAAGAGTGAGATGAGAATGAAATTCATTGCAGTGGTGTCATTATATAAAGACTGCTGAATTTTTATGAAGGGCTAATCAGTAAATCACCCTTATTCTTTTCTAAGATAAGTTGATTCTTTTACAAACACCTATATGTCTCCCTGTGTTAATATTTTCATTTTCACTGGATTCAAAGTAAACAGTTCCATTGTCACAAAATTAATGAGTTCTGATTGGACTCAGGTTTAGATGTTTTCTTCCTTTTATCTTGTATACTCAAGCAACCAAGATGAAATTCTGCTTCTTAATCAACTGGCAAATGTATTTCCTTTGATTGATTCAAGACTCTTCTGATGTGAGTGATAAATACTACATTTAGTGTTTCTTTCCCTTGTGTCTTTACAGCATGAGATTTCATATAAGAGACATGTGGTATTGAGCCCAATGAATACATTTGGTTTGATCAAAAATGAGTCATTAAATAATAGCTAGACTTTGGTGCCCAAGATCCTTCTTTGTGCCAAGAGCTTTATATGCTATAAACTACATACTACTTTTTCCTGTTTTACAGGTATCGCAACTGAGGCTTAGAAAAGTTAAATGTTTTTGTCAAGGAGGTCCAACTGCTGGTAAGTGACAGACCTCAAGTTTTGGATTTTGTGTTTGTCTGTCTTCACAGAAAGGACTCAATCCTCTCCTACTCAAGTACAGTTGTCCCTCAGTGTCCATGGGAAGTTGGTTCCAGGACCCTATGGACACCAAAATCCATACATGCTCAAATCACTTATATAATATAGTGTAGTATTTGCATATAATCAATGCACGTTCTCCTATATATTTTAAATTATCTCCAAGTTACTTATAATACCTGCTGAAGTCAAATAATATATAGAGATGACTCTCTAAATTTAAAATGTTTTATTTGGGAAGCAAAAATTGCTATTTAAGGAATGCACATATAGATGGTCTTTGGCATGTTCAAAGAACAAAGAGAATGTCGGGAGTTATATTAGAAAGGAAAATGTCACATATGGTTTTGAAAAACAAAACAGCTCATTTTGAGAGAGGAAAAACTGATTGGTGAGTGATGGTGGTATGTAAAACTAGCCTTAGAGCCATGACAGGTCCTTTCAGTGGCTACTAGTTAAAACTAGTCTTAGGGTTACTGAAGCCTGTTTCAGCAGCTCGGCTTGTACAAAGTTTACTTCTTGGAGTAGGTAAATGTGCCCTGAGTGTTTTTCCCCACTGGTCCCTTGAATCTGATTTAGTTGGATACCTCAAGAATGACACAATCTGTATAACCTACTTTCACATACCTAAAACAATCTATATGCTACTTACATTGTTTCACTCACGTCCCTGTGAAGATACCACCAAACAGGCTTTGTGTGAGCAATAAACCTTTTTAATCACCTGGGTGCAGGCGGGCTGAGTCCGAAAAGAGAGTCAGTGAAGGGAGATAGGGGTGGGGCCATTTTATAAGATTTGACTAGGTAAAGGAAAATTACAGTCAAAGGGGGGTTGTTCTCTGGTGGGCAGGAGTGGGGGTCACAAGGTGCTCAGTGGGGGAGATTTTTTGAGCCAGGATGAGCCAGGAAAAGGAATTTCACAAGGTAGTGTCATCAGTTAAGGCAAGGACCGGCCATTTTCACTTCTTTTGTGGTGGAATGTCATCAGTTAAGGCAGGAACAGGCCATTTTCACTTCTTTTGTGATTCTGGGCTTATAGGTGCAGGTCACAGGGGATGCGATGGCTTAGCTTGGGCTCAGAGGCCTGACACATAGTTGTTACACTGTATTTTTATTACTTTTTATTGTTGTTATTATTTTAATAAATATTTTTGACCCAGAGTTGGTTGAATACCCAGACTTGGAGCCTGCACATATGGAGGACTGACTGTATAAAAATCATATGTTTATGCTCCACCCAAAACTTGTATTAATTTGTATATTCATTCCATACATTTTTATTAAATGCCTTCTCCAACTAATGGTAAATACAATAACTAAAATATTGCATGAGGAATAAAATCATAAAAGTGTATGTGTATATATATATGTATATATCAGCCCTTATCTATCTTTTCAATGTTACTCTGGTCATCATGATAAGAAACCGACCATAGGGTTCTACTTAGGTGCATGTCTGCAACGTTAGGATCAGTACTTAGAACATTTCATTATACGTAGTAGTAGCTTAAAAAAAATTGGTTATAAATGAGTAAATATTGTTGGCGGTCTCCACAGGACGCTAATGAATTGTACCTCTCTTTGCCAGGATTTCTGAACAATTTGAACAATAACATTTAAAAAATGAAAGATGAAACTGTAACATTATCTTTATTACTGGAAAAACAAACAAACAAACAAACAAACAGAAAAACAAGTTAGAAGACCTGGCCTTAGGCCATGGCTCTGTATGATGAAGTATCTCCACATTGACAAAGAGGACCTGGAGATTCCACAAAACCTCTTTCCTAGGGGCAGCTTACAAACAAAAAAGGGAGAATAAGAGGGTTAAGCCTCTTCAATGGGTGTGTGATTAAGGTAAAATCTCTCTTAAAAAATGGGATTATCCCAGCAATTGATGAAGCTGAGCATGGAAAAGCAATGATTGCAGCTTGGAGGTCTGTAACTAGAAGGGACAGAATTCTTTATCTGCATATATCACACATCAGAAGGTCTGTTCACTACTTAACAATGCAGAGTGAATGTGGGATATGGGTCAGTGTTACTTCTGCAATTTCCCTTAAAAAAATGTAACTTTTTGACATAAGATAACTTTCTCTAGCTCAGGCAGTTCTGTTTCTGTACTCACAATGTCAGAGACCCTGCCTCTCTCATTCCCACACCATCATTACCAATACCTTCAACAGAAACATCGCATCTTTCAGTGTTAAGAAGTATTTATTCTGCACTGGACGAAAGACAAAGATGGCACTGCAGAACTTAAACCTTTCTGAATTGGAGAGGGGGAGCAGAATAACAAGAATAAACAGAGAAAGACATTTCATTCAGTTATTCTTCCTTATTTTTAGACAGCAAAAAAGACAGACACACACCAAACCTTCATTTAATTAGCTGTCCTGCCATATATGAAAAAAGGCTGCTGGGTGTGGTGGCTCACATTTGTAATTCCAGCACTTTGGGAGGCTGAGGCGGGAAGATCACCTGAGCCCAGGAGTTGAAGACCAGCCTGGGCAACATGGTGATATGCCATCTCTACAAAATTTTTTTTAAAAATTAGCTGGGCATGGTGGCATGTGCCTGTGGTCCCAGGTACTTGGGAGGCTGAAGTGGGAGGATTGCTTGATCCTGGGAGGTCGAGGCTCCAGTGAGCCATATCTGTGCCACTGCAGTAGAGCCTGGGCGACAGAGGGAGAGAGCGGGAGACCCTGTCTCAAAAACAAAACAAAAAACCAAAAACAGCCTGACACCCAGAAGATACTCAAAATGGTTCATATCACTTCACTATGATTGTATGCATGACTCAGGATAGAATGATGTCTTGCTAAGCTTAAGTTCTTGATTTCTGGAGGGAAGTCCTAAAGTATAGGGCTTCAAGTTGAACTTTTGTTGTCACCTAGCAGGAAGTACTGTGAGTGATGCAAGTACTACATCTGGGTCTTCATATACATTTCTGAAATAGTTCAGTGTCTACAGTTTTATCTCTTCCTAGGAAGACAAAAGAGTTCTCTGAATTAGGCAAGAGGTGAGGGTATAGGCATATCTTGAGCCAAAAAATTGATTTTGCAGAATCCATAAAAGTCTAAAATTTAGTATTTATATTTAGTATTTATGGTTTCCATTAATACTTCAAAAAGGTTTTCTTCCTTTATTCTGAAATAGTCACATAGTACTATGCATTTGCCAAGAAAAAAAGAAAGACAAATTTCTAGGGGCAGTAAAATAGTTTAAAAAGAAGATGGTAGGAATTTATGTATGTATTTATTATTTTGGAAAAGTATTTTAATTTATATATTTATGCCTTCATTTAAAAATAACTTATTTAAGCTTAAATATATCTGCAGTGAAATGTGAACCTTCACTTAAGTAATTTGCAATGAAGATTGCTTCAAAAACAGAATCCCAACATAGTAAAAAGATACTTGAATTGAAAACTTGAATCTTAGTCTTGACTTGAACATTTAAGAGGTTTTTGTTTTGGAAACACCCTTTAACATCTCTGAAACTCAGTTTACTTTAAAAACTGGGATTAAAAATTTTATTTATATCAAAAAATTACAGTAAGTATTAAGCACAATCATGCCATAAATACAAAGCATTTCCATGAAATGTAGCAAATATTGATTTACTTGCAATTTGTTTTAAATTACACAATTAAAGGGCTCACCTCTGTTTCTTGACCTGGAGCAAGAGTACAAATGGAAATTGACATGCTTAAATATTGAGGCGTACAACAAAGCCATCAAATGTTACATGAAACGTGTATTTTTTGACAAATCTAACTTCAAAATAATAAAATCAAATGTTCATGCAATGTTACAGTACTTATATGATCCAAACTGACTGAATATCAGGGACAACTGAAGTTAATTATTGCATATGCCCAGACAGTCTTTGGGGGCTAGTGATATTTGCATTTGTTTGTTATAATACAGAATTTCCTGTAAATTGTGTGATATTGAGAGTTATAAATAATTTTAAAATAATATGTAAATTATGGAAGACTTCTAGCGCCATCTCAAAAGAACTGAGGATTCAACCTCAAAAGGCTGCCACTGGCCAAATATGGAAAATTAGGAGCATCACTAAGAATAATAACTTCAATAGATGAAAATATATTAAACATTAATAAATGCATAAGTTAAAATGATTCTTACAATCACGATTTTGAAAGGTGCTAAGGATCTATATTATTATTTTAAAATTAGTAAATAAAGGGAAAGAATTACCATCTATCTTGCCATGAATCCTGCCTTACCTATATATAAAATATATCAGAGGCTAACCAGACCTGGCGTGGTGGCTCGCGCCTGTAATCCCAACACTTTGGGAGGCCGAGGCAGGCGGATCATGAGGTCAGGAGATAGAGATCACCCGGGCTAACACGGTGAAACTCCGTCTCTACTAAAAATACAAAAAAATTAGCCGGGCATGGTGGTGGGCGCCTGTAGTCCCAGCTACTCGGGAGGTTGAGGCAGGAGAATGGTGTGAACCCGGGAGGCGGAGCTTGCAGTGAGCCAAGATCGCGCCACTGCACCCCAGCCTGGACGACAGAGCGAGACTCCGTCTCCAAAAAAAAAAAAAAAGTATCAGAGGCTAACCAAATAGTGGGTGAAATTTTCTCCAGGATATATTAAATGAAGGAAGAAAAACAGAATTAGAATATTAGCATTGTGCAACCTCTAATGAACTAGGACCACTAGATTTGAACATCCAGTGCAGCTAATCCCATAAATAGAATGGTTCCCAGGGTGTATGTGCCTCTTGAAGAAAGAAGATAAAATCACCAATGTAGGACTCTTTCAAACAAATAACCAGTTCGATATGATCAAACCTGTAGTTTATATTCAACCACAGATTTACGGGAAATAAAAAGAACAGAAAGGTATGTTAAACTACACCATAGAGATGTAATTAATAAAATTTACCACCATGCTTTCAAAAGTAGTAGTTAGTAGTAGCTACTTGCCACATGCAGCTATTTAAATGTAAACTTCACATTAAAAAAAGCCCTTTAGTTCCTTGGAAACACTCTCCACGTTTCTTTCAAGCACTCAATAGCCGTATGTGGCTGGTGGTGATCATATTCAACAGCCCAGAACATTTCTATAATTGCAGAAAGTTCTGTTGGACAGTCCTAATCTAAATTGTACAAAACACTACAAGACAATCGGTTTCTAAAACAATGAGATAGTGAAGAAAGAGAGAAAGAGAACAACAAAAGCAAATGAGATAAACAAATTTGTAAATACTCAAAAGATACATCAGTTGTGATCTGTGCAGCATTGGGATCCCAATTTCAAAGAACTGTAAAATAAACAAATTGAAGTTATAACATTTATTAAGCCATTGGAATTTCTAAACTGACTGGATATTTCCTGTTATTAGATAATTATTATTAATCTATTTTATACATAATGTTAAACATAATTCTGATATTTTAATGTTATAAAAGATTAAGAGATGAAAAGATATAGTTTGGATTAATGTCTAAGTAATATAGGGGAGTGGATGATGGTGCTTATAGGGAAGGATTCTTAAGGCCGGTTGATGGGTACATGGGACTCATAATACTTTCGTTTCTCCATCGTAAACTAAAAAAGAATAAAATATAATGCAATTGATTTAACATATAAAAATTTAGACGGATAATCATAAATGGTTGCAATGAACTAATGTTTATGATTTCCCTAAAATTCATTTGTTGAAACTTTAATCCCAACATAATGGTATTTGGAGATAGGGCCTTTGAGGGTAATTAGTTCATGAGAGTGAAATCATCATGAATGGGATTAATGCCCTTGTAAGAAGAAGCCAAAGAGCTGGGTATGGTGGAATCCCAGCACTTTGGGAGGCTGAGGCAGGTGGATCACTTGAAGTCAGGAGTTCGAGACCAGCCTGCCAAACATGGTGAAACCCCATCTCTACTAAAAATACAAAAATTAGCTGGGTGTGGCGGTGGGCACCTGTAATCCCAGCTACTTGGGAGGCTGAGGCAGGAGAATCCATTGAACCCGGGAGGCGGAGGTTGCAGTGAGCCGAGATCACGCCACTGCACTCCAGCCTGGGTAACAAGAACGAAACTCTGTCTCAAAAATAAAATTAAAAAATAAATAGAAGAAGCCAAAGAGCTACAGAACTCACTTTCTGCCATGTGGGAATACAAGGAGAGGTCAGCAGTCCAGTCAGGGAGAATAAATAATATTCATGTTATTTGAAGAGGATGTATACCTTTAATCAATTTACCTTTTTTCTTACTTAAACGTCTTCGTCCTCCCACCACTCAATTCTATCCTGTACCTCAGAGTATGGCCATTCCTTATATAGGCAGTGGCATATTTCATAAACAGTTATGGTGTTTAGATTCAGTCACCTTTTTTTTTCACATTAGGCAAGAATATGGATATGGAGAGAGATTTCTGTCTAGCAGGCATTATTTCATATATACTTTGCCAGAATTAAGTCACATGTGCATACCTAAGCCTATCACTTGTTAAGATGGTTAGAAACAGCTTGATTAGCTTAAAGAAGGATTCAGCCTATTCTGTACCTGAAGATTTACAATGCCCATTCTTGAACAAGAGCAGTATTCTCATAGTAAGAAGGAAGGGAAAAGTGGGAGTGTAGAATGCTAGCTAGGTAAGCAACAATATTTTCCAGACTCACCCAACTTCTATTACATAGCATCTGAACACATTAGAAATGACTATAAATGATGAAAGGTTGCAGAAAAACACAAAATTACATTTTGTTTATAGTAATGAAATGAATGGGAATCACTGTACAATTGATTGAATGTGTCATTTGTTAAAATGGTCCATCCAAGAAATAGTCTAACCCTAGACATAGTAAAAAAAAAAATTAATATGATTATAATCGTGACACTCTTCCAGCTCACCATTATCACTATCATCATCATCACAATCATTATCTCAATGTTTTAAGAAAAATTTAACACTTTCATAATCTCTTCAAAGCAGAGGTCAATAAATGTTTCCCATAAAAGGCTAGACACTAAGGATTTGCACACCATATGGTCTCTGTTGCAATTATTCAACTCAGTAGTTGGAGCATGAATGCACTCATAGACAATTCATGCCAAATGAACCTAGCTGTGAATTAATAAACTTTATGTATGGATACTTCAATTTGAATTTCATATAATTTATATGTGTCAAGACATATTCTGTTATCCCACTGGAGTGCAAGCTCTTGAAAGCAGGATCATGTACTAACTCATTTTTATGTCCCACAAAGTAGCATAAAGCAGACAAAAAAAACATTTTTTTTTCTGGCTGCAGAATAATATAGTAAGTGTAGATATAGTTCTCTAAGATTATATGGTCAAAATCTGGAGACACGGCCCTTTAGTCACCCCCTACCCTCTAAGTGTCAATTGCATTTCTATGCAAAGTCAGTCAGTCAGTAAGTCCTGTATCTACCCTCCTACCAAAGCACTTAGGCCCTTTCCTATATATAACATAAATATTTAATTGTCTGTTAATTACCTCTTTTAAAGCCATTGCGTGTCAGTTTATGCCACTAGCAGCAAACTCTTGGGGATAGGCTTAGGATTTTAAAACTGTCTTTGGATTGATTGCTTGCATGTCTAATGAAAGACAATTGGCACCACTAGCTGCAATGTCTTTGACCTGTACAATACAACTGCAGAAAAAACATATATACTTCTTCAAGAAACAAAACTCTTTTGTACAATGACAGAGTATTCTGTTGGTCATACTCTTTGTACAGTATAGGTGATTGATAGCAAGAGGGAGAGAAGAATCATGGTAAATGCAGTGACTAAGAAAAGTAAGAAAACATGGACAATCATTGTGCATTACCATAATATTAGAAGCAGTAAGTAAAGTAGTGCAAAATGAGAGGATTCTTTTTTTCTCAGTATCGGCACTCAGCTGGAAAGCTGTAAGCAAAAATACATAGAATTCTTGTCACTGACATAATATGCTAATTGATCACTCTGGACTTAAAGGTTCATAAGGGTTGGGCATGTATATGTCTCATAATTGTACATTTAACTCCTAACAAATTCTTTACGTAAAGTCCACATGAGACATAAAATTGAATGAATAGCATGCACCATATGTGGTTAACATATGCTGTGTTTTTGCAGATTTCATAATATCCCTGAAAAAAATTATTATCCCCATTTTATAGATGAAACAACTAACGTTCAGTTTTTTGCCAATGGCAACACAAACCATAGTGATAAATCTAATATTCAAGAATAAATCTATTTTTCTAGGGCTCCTTTGAATAAACCTACATAATTCTCAAAAATGGCTGTTCAAAGAAGAATGTTGGCTTTAAGGTAAATTGAAAGCTAAGAGGCACATTGGTGAAATAATGAAAAGTTTTTCATAGAGTAGGGAAATATGTTGTCTTGGAAGGGGTGGTGATTCCCATCATGGATAATGAAAAAATGAAGCTATCGGAGCACTTACTAACAAAATAATTGTAACAAAGTAAAAATAACAAGATAATAAAAAAAGCAAAAGGCATAAAAATAGTTCAAATAACTTACGTTAAATAAGTACTTTTCTCATTTAATAATTATACCAACACTCTGAGGTGATACTAATTGGAACTCCTACCTCAGAAAACTTTGAACATTGAGAAACCCCAACTGTAGTGATAATGAGTAACCTGTATGAGTTATAAATATGACATAGTTAATAGGTAGGGAGGCAATTATTGCCAAGTAGCAAACCTGGGTTTATTTTGGATTTGGGGACTCAGATTTAAATTCATGTTCACATAATTTTAACAATGGATGTCTCAAGAAAAACCGTTCTTACCCAGAGTGCTCATTTGAGTCGTTGGAATTACAAGAGAGGCTTCTAAAATTTTCTCTATGGGTTGTGTGTGTGTGTGTGTGTGTGTGTGTGTGTGTGTGTGTGTGTGTGTGTGATTCTAAAGTTTGGCAGATACTTTTAATGTATGTTAAAGCAGCGGATCTCAATCATTTTGGTCTCAGTACACATTTACGCTCCTAAAAATTATTGAAAACTACAAAGTACTTTGTATAGATGGAAAATCTACTAAAGTGTGTGTGTGTTTGTGTGTATGTGTGTGTGTATATATACACACACATATATATAATCAAAATTAACTGTGAACAAATTTTAAAATATTTATTATTCTATTTGAAATAACAAAAATAAATCCACTACCGATTAATTCACTATTAATAAAATTAATTGTATTTTCCAAAACAAAAATATATAGTAGAAATAATTGCATTGTTTTACATTTTAATAAATTGTACTAATTTGGGACTTAATAGAAGACAGTTCAATTGCTATAGTTGTTCTGCATTCAAATTCTAGCCCAGGTTGCTTTAGTGGAGAAGAACATTTGACCTCACACAGATACGTAGTTGGAAAGGGAAGAATAAATTTAATAGCCTTGTAAGATAGTTGTAGCTATTCTTCTTAAATACTGTAACAAAACTCAACAACTATAAATTTCTTAACAGTTAGTTACAATGTGGGATCTGATTCCATATCATAAAGTTTTTGTTCTCTTTTATATTGAAATTCATTAAAATATCTTGCATTTTGAATGGATCTTTTACCCATGCTTTATTTTCTAACACAAACATTTGTCATTTGGAAAACAATGGTTCACTGAGTAATGCTTATCTTCCAAATGTTGACACATTTTATTATAATACATCAAAAAAATTCCGTTCACCAATTTCACCACCAATCTCCTCAGACGTTTTGAGTATTGAGAACTTGTCAGGTTCATGGTGGAACACATACATTTTCCAAATTCTTAAGTTTTCTTGAAAGCTAAAATTTTATTGTTGGCATCAAATAATGCTAATTGTCTTAATAGAAATGATAAACTTACATCATACTTTTTTTAGAAAGTTTCTGCCAATTACCCAAAAGTAAATAACTGTAGTTTGTCAGTTGTTCTTTCAAGGAAAGAAGATTTCTGTAAACCAAAGCAGCTATTTTGGCTCAGGACTCAAACAATTGCCCAGTAATTTTCAAGCTGTCTACCATATTTCTGAAGGCAACAGACATATTTTATGCATGCTTTTTATTTCATCTCACACACTATTAAAGATATGAACTTAAAAGTTGACCTTTTAAAAAAATTAATGTTTTACTGCTTCATCCAGGACACTGTTAAGTGAAACTTTTACTGCATATTAGTGGCATTGAAGAATGCAAAGATGGATAAAACAGCTTAGTGCCACTACCTTGATCTGTGTTAGAGCACCCACAGTTTTACCCATTGCTACTGTCATACTGTCACTACAAATATTTACACAGCAAAAAGCAAATATTATTAAGAAAATAGTTTGGCCTTATTGATCTCTTAAAGGAAGCTGGGAATTCCCAAATTTTAGTGGAACACATATTGGTAACTTTTTTCTTAGGGCAATATCTTTAGCCTTTCTACATTGTGACGTCCTATAATTTTGCTAAAATTTAGTTTGATGCTTCTTTTGCCTTGGGTAAATCTAGTAAGATCTGTTGTACATTTCCAGTGACATGCTAAAATTCAGTCATATGAGCATACAAAAGGTAATCGTAAGCATTTCTTCTTAATTTTGAATTCAGTTCAGTGATTTAATATTGGTAGCTTAAATTTAGCCATCATGAGAGTATTTATACCACAAAATTGAGAAATGCTACATACAGATGAGAGCATTTTGCTTCTGGGAAGCTGGTTTTTAAACATTTATCTATACACCTTGGATGCATCATTAATATCGCTTGCATCATCACTATTAACAGCATATTAGTGCCATCTCAGAGGACTCTTTACCTAGATTTAGACACATATAAGCAGTTCGGGGATGCATCTGTTATAGGAGAGTTGTGATGATTATGACTTAGGAAAATCTATATTCTTCATTTGCATTTGCCTTTTCATGCCTGTGGTATTTAACCAGGATATATAGTGCAAATGGACACTCTTTTAAATGATTCATACCCTCTCATTCCACAGGCTAATTATTTATTAGCTTAATTATAAGACAATGAGAACATTTACAGATATTTTGCCTCAGCCAAATGTGATGAGCAGTGTTTTAGGATTAAAAATAAAAATAATCCTCAAATAGGAAATTATAAATCCAATCCATTATTTGATGAAGAGAACTCACAAACCAATAATCACAATAGATTGTAATTATTAATAATACTTAACTATTATTAAATAGTGAGATATTTCCCCATATTTGCATGTGAAAAACACAGAAGGTGCTATCAGTGGAATAATTCTTGCCTGTTGTAGGTTTATTCACAGAGTGACCCTATTTAAACTACTTAACCTTTTCGATATTTTGCATTCTTATTTACAAAATGGCAGGGAATAATATAAATTTGGAAAGATAATCCTGAATATAATACTTATATTCTTTTTAACCTAGTTAATGCCTACTCATTATATAAAACCCTCCTCATAGGTTACCTCCCGGGAGAAACTTTCTCTGATTCCTCTCTGATTAATAAGCACACACCTTTCCACTCTATATCCTTCCTATTTACTGCATTGTCTGTATTTACTTTATTGTGAGCTTCTTGAAGACAGAGACTGTGCTTCTCATCTCTGAATTTTTATGGCCTAACGGTGTTTGACACATAGTAGGTGTTCAATAAATATGTGATGAATATATAAGTAAATGGTGATTTTGATAAAAAAACCATCACAATAATGAAAACATAGGCTCAAGTTATTTGCTTACTTCCTTGTAATTGCAAGACGATAGATGAATAGGCAAATGATCCTTGCTTATCCTATTACCAAATCAGTCATATTTCCCCATTTTAAAAGAATATTGTCTTTCTTTTACAAATATCTATAGGATAGACATGGATGGCTCTGAGTAACTAATGCATTTAAAACAGAGGCATGACACATACCGTGAACAGACTCTGCCTGAACATTTTCAAATGCCTTTTAGAAGCCCTTTACTATGAGAATTTTTTTCAGTGCATTTAAAATTAATGGTTGCTTTCCTGTATTCATGTTGTGTTTGTGGAAACAGATGGAATTTTAAGCATTAAAGCTATAATAAAATTTGTTACTTGCTATGACAAAGTATTCATTATATGCTGTCAGAATAATTCAGATCAGAAAAGTTGACTTTTAAGTAGTTTTCAGGCATAAATACTTGATTTACTTATTGAGGTAAAAAGGAATGCTGTGAGCTATTGAAACTGTAAACTACATTTCTATTTGCCTGATAATCCCTTTTATTAGCCAAAGAACTGTAGATGTGTGGGAAGAACATTATTTCAGCCATAGGAGGGATTCTTCTTCATTAAATGCATGTTTTCAAAAAGAAGATATTATTTACATTTCACTAGAAACAACTACAGTGTCCACTCAAAAACAAATTGTCTTCTCAGAGAGAAGATATTAAATTGACATTAATAGGCATTCTATTCTTGAACAACTGATTCTTTTGGTTCAGTTCCTGCTCCACCTTTGGGAAACTGCAGAATCAATGACCTAAAAGGTTTCTTAGTCTCCAATATTTATGGTTTGGGTTTTTAGTGGATTAAAAAAAAGTGTAATAGTTTCCCCTTAGAACCTTTACTGTGCCTTTGTTTCACAGCTTGGAAAAAGCTCTGAATTGATTTATAAGAAAAGCAAAAAGAAAGTGGCAGGTTTAGGTGATAAAGTGTATCATAAGATTCAAACAGCCCAGAGTTACATTTTAGAGAAGATATATACTAATGTTTTGAAATATTTTGTTAAAGAAAGCCACTGTTATGTGATTTACCAACCAGTTTTCATCTTCTTTATCTAAAAATTCCAACTGATGAAGTCAAATGAAATATACCAGGATCTCCAACTGGAGGTAACGTACATAGCAGTACTTTGTGAGCTATCAAGCTCTACAAAAAGAGGACAAGCTAATTATATCTGTTCCTATGTTTAATTACTAAATGCTCTTAAAGCCATAGGGTTGGAGGAGTCACCCCAAATTCTAAATTTAGAGAATAGTATCTAGGAAGGAAAAGAGAGAGAGAGAGAGAGAAAGAATATTGAGAAGAAATGGCTCAGAAAACATTATTCAACATTATCCAATTAAATAACATTTTATTACTATATATAATATTAAATATAACTGCTTAAATGGGAGGCTGTTCCCCAACAGTGGGAGAAAAGTTCTCCAGTGTTGTATCTCAGTATTTATGCTACTGATTACATCCTCAAATTCTGTGAGTTTCTTCGTGGAATTTATCATTGCTCTTCAGCTTCAACTGTCTTTTGGTACCTTAGAGTCTCTTAAGTTCTCAAGGTTTATAAATTCTCCAATTTAAAAATTATCTAAAGAATATTAAATCTGTAGTTGGTAGGCACAGCTTTTCCTTCACTAGCTGTGTGTTGGTGGATATGAAACTCAAGAACAATTAATTCTACAGTTGTTTTATCATCTGTAAAATAACAATATTACCCAAGTCATAGGTTAGTTACAAAGTTTCTGTGAGATGTTTATAACACATATAATATTTCTTAAGACCCCTGACTAATTCAAACTTTCAGCCACATTATATACTTCCAGCATGGCTTTTGTGTTTTTCTTCCCTTATTTCTTTTCTTCCTTCTTTTCTCCCTCCCTGCCTCCCTCCCTGCCTCTGTCTCTCCTTCCCACTGCTTCGTTCCTTCCTCCCTCTCTCCCTCCCTTCCTCCTTCTCGCTCTCTCACTCTCCTTCCTTCCTTCCTTCCTCCCTCCTTCTATTTTCTTTATTTTTCTCTTCTCTTTCTTTCTTTCTTTCTCTTTCTTTCTTTCTTTCTTTCTTTCTCTTTTCTTTCTTTTTCTTTCCTTTGTCTTTCTTCTTCCTTTTCTTTTTCTTTCTTTTTCTCTTTTTCTTTATCTCTTTCTTTTTTCTTTTCTCCTTGCTTCCTTCCTTCCCTCTTTCTTTCTTTTTCTCTTTCTTTCTTCCTCCTTCCTTCCTTTTTCTTCTTCCTTCCTTTTTCTTTTTCTTTCTTTCTCTTTCTTCCTTTCTTCCTTCCTACCTTTTCTTTCTTCCTTCCTTCTTTCTTCCTCCTTCCTTTTCTTTCTTTCTTCTTCCTTCCTTTGCTTTTCCTTTTCCTCTCTTTTTCTTTCTTTTCTTTCTTCTTTCTTATCTCTCTTTCTTCTCTCTCTCTCTCTCTTTCTCTCTCCCCTCTCTCTCTTCCTTTTTCCTCAGGGCGACCACTTCCCACAGATCATCTGCAAGTAAATAAACACGTACATCCATTATCACAAAGATTTAATTTCATTAATAGCTAAATTAGGAAACTGGAAATTAGAAGAGTTGGTCTTCAGCTCAATTTAATAGATTTTTATAATAAAATACTGCATATAAAGCACCGAGCACCTATGTCTAGTACATCATGATGTTTTATAAATGGCATTTCCTTTCTTTTCCACTCAGTACTTCTAGAGGCTAAAGTGATATCTTACTCATCTTGGCTTCTCCCGTGTCTTATATAAATAGTATCTCAAAAGGTGTTGAAGAAATTCAGTTTCTAGAGAGAAGAAGCAAAGCAATCTGGCATGTGAGCAAGGACAGCCTGGTGTTAGTGCTCGTGAAAATGGAAAAGGTTCACAGAAGCTAAGGCTCTGGGGATGGTAAATAGAAACAACCAGAGGAAATGAACAGTATCAGGGAGTAGCACCAAGGGTCTGGATGTGACTGGCCAACATGACTCTACGCTGAAGTGAAGCAGCTATATGATATGGTTTCTGCCATCACCAAGGAGATGATGAGAACTGAGGAGAGACTCAGGCCTAACCACAGAATTGTCCCTGACATAATACCCATAGGGATGGCGTTCTGTATTGATAAAATCATCTTTGAATATAAAGTCATATTATGCATAGCCATGTACTTTCAACCTTTAGGCTAATCTTGCTTAGTTTCAATGGTTTTGTTGGACATAGTAGAATCCTGACAAAAAAGTAGAAAAGTTTAACTTTTACTTAAACTCAGGATGGCTTTTCTAAGATTATTAAATCCCCAAAGCATGACAAAGCTAAATGCTAAATTTCCACAGTGAATGAACATCCCGTTGTAGCTAAAAACAAACTTGGTTTCAATATTTAATGATGGATTTGTATTTTGTTAGTAACAAAATGGTCTTCTTCTCAAAAACAAAACCAAAACCAAAAAACAAAACATGTTATGCATTCTACAATTGGAATTACCCTAGGGAGGAAGTGTAGTAGAAAATACTTAGAGACAAATTATATTATTTTATTTTATTTTAGCATTGAAGTACTTTTATGAGGTCATAAGCATAACTTTCATTCAGTTTTGCAAATTAGAACACCATTGAATCTTGGCATGCAATGGCACAGTATTCAGCTTTTTCTAAAGGCATGTGGAAAAGCTACAGTTCTGGACAAGAAAATATACCATGAGCTTCTAGGCCAGGGTGCAAGAGGAATTCAGCTCAAAAAAGAAACCTACCAACAGCCAAGTATTATGTCTTAGGAGTGTCATTGTTCTCAATTTATATTAAATCAATACTTCTCATGACAGATCTGTTTTAGCACCATTTATGAAAAAAACAAAACAAGAAAGGTATATGCTAAAGAGTTTCCAGGAAATATTTGCTGAATAAATACATAAATAAATGGATAAATAATATAGAGCACACACAGCCTCTGGAGCAAAGAAACCCATGAGAAAGCTCTTGTACTTTCTCTGTCTTTTTAACACCACTTCCAACCAGTGCTATTATTTTTCATTTTACCAAGTGAAGACTTTGAAGTGAGTCCATAAATGAAAAGGTCAGTCCAAAGTATGTGTTTGAACTCTAAGAAATATCAAGAAAAAAACTTTTCAAAATGTAAAATTCTTAGCAACATAAATACAGAAAATGAAAATATAAATAATATCAAATAATTTCGCCTTTAATATGGTTTTATTTTAATTATTTTTTATAATGAGAATAAAATAACTAATATTACCCAATGGTGCAGTCCACCATACTGTGTTGGCTTCCATAGTTCTAAATTTTAGCAATGACCTTTTATTAAATCTTTCTTATACGTTTTTAAAGAAGGCAGAAAATTAGGATAAATTTAGCTTCACTACATTACTCAAAGACATTATGAAATGGTCCATATTAACTCTTCAGCAACTCTTTTAAATAACATATATGATAGCATATATTTTTTGCTACATATCTTTACTATTTTTCATATATATTATTTTCATATATATAAAGCATATGAAAAATCTCAACAATTTAAAAAGCCAAACATACTAAGAAACAAGTTTCCAAAATACTTATACATCATTTAAGAAAAAACAGAGGGTCAATAAACTGGACAAATATTTAATAATCAAATTCAAATTAGATGCCAAGATGCATTTTTGTTACAAAAATAAAGGTAATTTGTGGGTATTAGAGACATTATTTTAAAAAAAGAATTGCTAATGGAGGGCTTTGGGAAGTGTGTATGAGAAGCATAGAATTCTTCACAATTTTTAAATTGAGTCTCATAATAATACTAATAATTATAAACAATTTAAAACTGTAGTTTCAAGGATATTTATCACAGTCCTCTTATAATAATAATATAACAGGAGTGCACTCACACTTGCAGAAATGTGAGTGCACAACAATAGAGAAATGATTAGTTCATATCCATTCAATGAAATGTACTAAAATTATTATAAAACAGAAGTTTTGGGGGTGAGAGGGTTGGGAGGTGGGTATAATGGATAATAAAATCTTCTGGGGAAATTTTTCAAAATACCAGAGTTTGCCAGCCAGAGTTATTGACCAAGTACACTAGTTGTGCTCAGAAATGTGGCCACAGGTTATTCTAGCAGATGCTCTTCATTTCTTGCCCTTAAAGAACCACTGTTCTCGGGTAGTGTACTAATGATATAGAAAAACATATTTAATATACAGTTAAGATAAAAAAGTAGTTTATAAAACTGTTAGCAATGACATTTCATTTAAAAATATGTAAGCCAAAATATCTTGCTATTCATGTTATAAAAGGTGTACGTGTATATATATAAGGTATATATATATATAAAAGGTATTGCCATATATATACCTTTTGTATATATATATATATATATGTGTATATAAACCCATATGTGGTGTTTATTATATGCCAGCCACTGTCCCAAGTGATATATTATGTAGATTATCAATTATATAATTTTATATGGTGAGTATATATTTTATATATACTCTTATAAACTATAGTATTAGTATAGTATAGTACTATACTAATACTATATGACACTATAGTTTATATAGTATATAAACTATAGTATTATATATAGTATTATAGATATAGTTTATATATAAACTACAGTATATATTATATATAGTTTATGTATATAGTATATATAATACTGACATTTTATATATAATACTATTTTGTCTATTATATATAAAATACATACAAACTATATTATACAGTATATTACATATACTATATAAAATTATATAATTGTTATTCTATATAATATAATAATATATATTTTATACATATAATACATCACTTGGAACAATGGTGGCATATAATAAACACCACATATGGGTTAGCTATTATGTCATTCATTGTTATGATATCATTATGCTGTTTGTTTATCATTATTGATTTATTATTATTACCTAATCTTGATTTGGATCATGATAAAAAAAGGGCATCTGCCATGGTAATAATGAAGAGAAGAGGTTATATCTTTGTCCCTAATCTATCAGAAAGGCAGGCATATAATTTGTAACATTGCATAATGTGGCACATAATAGTCACATATCATTGCTTCTCATTATAGGTGTCAGAAAAGGGGCTTTAGTTGTAGGCTAAAGGTGGTGGTCACATCCCATTACTCCATTTGCCAGATGTGTTAAATCACACATATAATAGACTAACAGCTGGAAATTGGGTTGACTTTCAGAAAAATTTCAAGTAGTATCCATAATGCTGGAATTGGAAATTTCCAGGCTGTTTGATTTAATTAATGATTTCCAGAACCCGTAGTTTAAATCTGTCTGGGCACATGGAAGTTGAAAATACAGGCTCAGAGGTTCAGGCGTTTTTGAGGTTGCCTTTTGATTTGGCAAAGGAAACATCTCAGTGAGAGTTACTGCCCGTCTATCTTCGTGTAACCCGATCTTGCTCTTGTGACTTCAGTCTCTGACTTGATGTAGGATGAGTCTTCTTGAAGGACTAGGAAGGCACTAGGGAGACACTCCCAATTTACTGACTGACATCCCTCTTGTCCTAATTAGTTACATTGTAACATTTACATCAGCTTAGTAAGCATTCATTTACCACTGTTACTGCAAGTCGCTATGTTTCATTTCTGCCAAACCTCCCTTACAGCAAGCTTTCCTTCTTCCTGTTTCAGTGTAGCATCTTATGATCTAGACCCTGCATTCTGTGTCAAAGACTTTATATTCAATACAAAAGAAAGAAGCATGTGCATTTAAATTTTTGAACAATGAATATATTGTCACAAATAAAAATATATCAGAGGTACACATAATTTCTGAAAAATTGTTTGCACCTTCATTGCAATTTTCTGAATTGATCTAATGAGACAGAGAAGAGATAATGAAAGGTCATGGAAAGTCTTGGATTTAGATATTGTATTTATATTCACTGGAATTTATTTTATGTTGCTACAAATCAGGCATAAGACAAAAGGTGATCTTTATTTTACAGGGATCAAAATGTTAGGCGCAAGAGAAATAAACGTGAAAACAATTTTAAAACTATAATGTTTTATATAAATACGTGGAGGTGTTATTGTCATTCTACTCTAATTGAACTATTATAATGTCAAAAACAGCAATTACTTTTGCACCAACCTAATAATTAGAAAATACAGTAAAACACATTGATAGTTACCATATATTGTTTTATAAAGGGCCCTTAAATATACATATGTATAAAGCAGAAGCACCCAAATATATCATTGTGTTGTTACATGTATAGATGCTCTTTGTATTTTTTTAAACAAATTATATTTGTCATTCACATTAGTCTCAATGTTTTGTATTTCTGAGCTCTGGGATTGTGACTTAATTTTAACTGAAAGCATAAGGTAACACATAAATTAGACATCTAAAATATTTTTTAGTACAAAGTGGGACACAGATAGGTAATTACATGCATAAATAAACCGTGGTATCAGCTTTAGGAAGTGTCCAGTGATCATTGATGACTAGATTTTAGAATAACACACTTATTGTGCAGATAGAGATCAAAGAAGTTTAATGATCTTTGCAAGATCATCAAATGAATGGCAAGGTAAGGCCAAGGATACTATATCCTGACAGGTGCAATGGTGAAGTGCTTTATGAATTTGTCAAAGACACCAAACATCTGTCTTAATTTTCCCAAATCGAAAAGATAATAATATCTACTTGACAGGGGCACCGTAGGGGGTCAGTTTAGGTTTGTGCTTTGAATATGAGAGGTTCTCCACAAAAAGACACATTTTTATACTTTGTTCTTTTATCCAGTATTTCTTCAATATAATACTCAAAATGTAAAAACAGGAGCATAACGATAGCATGACACTTTCCTAGCAAATTTATTAAACCAAGTTCATTACAGTCATTCCTTCTAATAAGCCATGAAACATGTATGGATAGAAGTGCACGTATCATGAAATTTTAATGTGTACATGCATATCAGGGTTGAAAATAACCTTAAAGGATACTAATTTAGTAGTATTGAAGATATTCAATATTTGAGTTTAAAACTCAATGCCATACAGCTTTCAATAAACTTTCTTGAGTGTTAGGTTTGACATTGATTTAATACTTACCTGTTTGGAAGCTTGGCATGAAAACAATGAGGTGGTACATATATACTGAAGACAATGATGAAAACGGAACTTATCTTTACATTCATTTTTATATGTTTTCCTTCCATTTTTATTCTAATTATTTTTGCTGTCTTACTGGTCTCTTATAAATTTACTTCCAAGCAATCCCCCATGCTTAACCTAAATATATGTTCCTAATGAATATTTGTTGAATGAAGGAATGTCCCAAAGTGCCACTCGATCTATCCATATTACTTCAAAATTCATCTGAAATGTATTTCCATCATGAAGTGTTCAAAAACAATTGTTCTTTTCTCCTGCCTGAGCTCTAAAGATAGCTGCTTTCCTATTCCTTACATGTCATTCTAGTCATTTATTTTCTGAATTATTATTTCAGACTTTAAGTTGTAACCTTAGGCTTACAGCCTAATGGAAGAGAAAGGCATGCAAATCAGTAATTGTAATGTAGTTTAGTAAATTCTAGGATAGGTATGTCCAAAGTACTGTGCAAAAGGAGATGACAATGAGAAAAGTAATTTGCTCATATATTAATGAAAGCTCCATAGAGTACAGGCCATGTGAGCTGAACCTGTTGAAAAAGAATTTGAACAAATGAAAACTGGTGGGAAATTCATTCCATTCAGAGAACCATATCAAAATGTCATTAAGGGAAGGCAGCCTGGGGGTATCATGAATCTTTGGAATTTTCTGCTAATTATATAATTTCCTTACATACAATGTGGTGACACGGTATTCTATATACCCATCCCTTTCACTTTCTTATTTCTCTGTCTCTCCTTTCACCTTTTTCCTTCTTTAATTTTATTCTCCCTTTTTAATTTTTTAAAATAATTTTGCAACAAGATATTAAGCTGTTTTCTAAACACAACTCTATTTCTGCTGTGAAATAATAAATTTGGGGAAGTTGTTTGTTGTTTGTAGTTCAGTAGTATATGCTTTCATCTCTCTTCTGTTCACAACCATATGCCAGATTCTGAAAAGCAAAATAGAAACCATATCACAATTTTAATTTTACATTATATTGCTAAGTTTTTCCTCCTCTTTTAGATTTGATCCTGATAGGAAGTACTTACAGCATTTCTTTGCTTTGTACTTTTCCTGATCAAAGCAGGTATTCAGTATTTGCTGACTGAAGGATATGCTTTTGTTCTCACGTTGCCCTAGCAAATTAGCAGCACTTTTGTGGTTGGTTGAAATTTATTTTAAAGGATAAGAGAGGAGCTGCAAAAATCATACTAATAGTGTCAATAAACATTGAGATTAAATTAAAAAACTCATTACATAACCATTTTAAAGAGTTTTTGATCAACAACAAAAAAACTATCTCTGTATTAGTTGGCTAGGCTGATAGCAAACTGCCATAGCCTGGTGGTTTAGACAACAAAAATTAATTTTATTTCAATTCTGGTGGCTAGATGTTTGAGATCAAAATGTCCATGTCTGCGGGGTTAGTTCCTCCTGAGAGCATCTTTCCTTGACTTGCAGATGGTCATCTTCTCCTTGTGTCTTCACACTGTCCTTCCTCTGTATGTGGCTGTCCTAAACATGCTCTTCTCACAAGAGCACCAATCAAATGGGATTAGGTTTCACTCCAGTGACTTCATTTAACTTTACCTCTTTAAAGACTCTGTCTCCAACTAGAGTCACATTCGCAGAAACTGGTGGTTAGGATTCCAACCTATGAATTTTAAGTGGTCTCAGTTCAGCTCCTAACACTCCCATTCAGAAGGAAGATAACTTTTGGGCCTGTCTGAGAGCACTTTGGAAACAGAATAAAGGTGACTGATCTTTCTGAAAGTTTCTGAGAAAAGGGGCAGTGACTGTAGAACTGTGTGGGAAAAAGGTCACATGATAGAATGAGATCAACTGGAAAATGTTACTGGACAGTAAATGACATGGTTGTACGGTAGTTACTTTAGGAGTATTAAAGGAGGAAGTGAAGGCCAGAATGCATGATTTTACTTGTTTGGTAGCGACATGATCTCTGCTGCTTTTCTTTTTTAATACTTCAATCTTTTTGCTAGCTGCCCCTTTATCTCCTCCTCCCCACTTTACCTTTAATTGTATTCTTGTTGCTTTGTAAGTTGTCTTTAAAGTGATTTTAATGAAATTTCATTTGATGCAACTTGTTTGAATGCTAGTTAATGCCTAGTAATCATTGACTAAGAACTGGATGATGGTGTCTCTGGGGCAATGATAGGATGAGAGCTAGTCCATTTTTCACTAGGGTCAAAGGGAGATAGAAGACAGCAATTTTGCAGGCACAGTGGATCACACCTGTAATTCCAGCACTTTGGGAGGCTGAGGCAGGAGAATCAATTGAGCCCTGGAGTTTGAGACCAGCCTGGGCAACACAGAGAGAACCTGTCTCTATCCAAAATGAAGAAGGAGAAGGAGAAGGGGAAGGGGGAGAGGGAGGGGGAAGGAGAGGGGGAGAGGGAGAGGGGAAGAGGAAAGAGGAGATGGAGGAAGAGGAGGAGAAGGATAAGACAGAGATTATAAAAGTCAATAACTGAGAATGTGAGAGAAGTATGTTTACCTATCTGAACAAAGAAAGAGTGTTAGAAATTGTGGACAGTTGGTCATCTATGCTATCAACCAGATCTGGGAAAAGAAATGCACTTTATAGGCTATAAAGCCTTGATAATATGCATTTTACTCTTTGCGTTGGCTTACCATGCCTTATTATTATCTTATATACTAGCTTGAAATATTCAGAACTGTGGTAATACAGACAGTAGAAGTGATATTTACAAATTTATTAGAAAATAACTTGGACATGTAGAGGATTGAAAATTAGAACATACAATAACTACAAAATATCCAAAGTTGCCAACTAACATTTTTTCATGCATTGTTTAGCTTCAGTTTCAGTATAATAAAGGGTCTACAAAATCTGTTTTATGCTTCCTTCTCACTCAGAATATGGAAAGAAAGTGTAAGCTTTTTTAAAAAATGAAACTTTATGGATAAGCATGCAGCAATAGAAACTACTATAAGATAAATAAGTACTATTGCAAAGGAAATGAGACTGACCTATTTATTTACTTTATTTATTTTTTATTTATTTATTTATTTTTGAGACAGAGTTTCACTCTGTCACCCAGGCTGGAGTGCAGTGGCGCGATCTCGGCTCACTACAAGCTCCGCCTCCCGTGTTCACGCCATTCTCCTGCCTCCGCCTCGCCGAGTTGCTGGGACTACAGGCGCCCGCCACCAGGCCCGGCTAATTTTTTTGTATTTTTAGTAGAGACGGGGTTTCACCGTGGTCTCGATCTCCTGACCTTGTGATCCGCCCACCTCGGCCTCCCAAAGTGCTGGGATTACAAGCGTGAGCCACCGCGCCCGGCCGAGACTGACTTTTTTAAAGCATTTATTTTTGGTGACCATGTTGGCTTATCTTAAACTTTCAAAAAGTTGTTAATTCAATAAATATAACCTATTTATATGTTCAAATCTCAGGGAAACACAAAGACAAGCCAAAGAGTTCAAAATTTAAGGAAAGAAAACATTTTAAAGTTCCATGGAAAAGCAATGGAGGGAGATACGAATTTTACTTTTGAGAAGAGAGATAGGGTAGTTTTCACAGAGGCATGACATATACTATGCCATAAAGTATGAATGGTTCACAGAAACACAAGTTAAAGATAGAAGTCCTGGTAAAGGTAACCAGGGTAGCAAAAGCTAAGAGGTTTGATAAATGTTTGTGTGTGTGTGTCATGCTTAGGGGATTGGATTTTACCTGTAGGCAGTGGGGAGACAACGATGGCTTTACATAAGAGCATGGTATGGTATAGTCTCATGGAGTTAACCTGAAAAAACTGGAGACGGCAACTGAAGAATTGTTGCCATTGTCCAAGAAGAAGATGATTAGTCATGAGAGAAAACGACAGTGAGAAAAAGAAAGAAGAAATGAATTCAGGTCAATAGATTCAGATCCATGCAAGATCTCTGGTAATCAATAGCATCAGAGATTTCTAATGCTAAAATGGGTCAATTCTGTAAAAACAAACCAACAAAAAAAACTTAAAAAAGATCTCTTGCAATTATTTTGAGTAGGGAGTGAGATTTTCCAGTTTCATGGTGAATATTGCCTGTATAATTATAATCCTTGGAGAGTAATAGAATGAGTCCAGGAGTTCAGCTTGTTGCAACCATATTTTATGGGCTTGTTCTAGGAGCTGGGTAATGGAAACATATGAGGACAGTGATTCCTGACTATAACAATTTGTAATATGGAGGAACTAACTAGTTTACTTTTAGGGCCTTGAATTTCTACACCATTTTTTAAAAATCTCCTATCTCCAGAAAGATATTTGTTAAAACAATATTTGGCTTTAATCCAGATCTAAGCAAGAAAAGTTTGATATATTATAGTCAGATGACTTCTGAGGTCCCTTGCAGCTTAAAAATTAACAATACCTAATGCGTGCAGGGCTTAAAACCTCGATGATGGGTTGATAGGTGCAGCAAACGACAATGGCACATGTATAACTCTGTAACAAACCCGCACTGGGCAACACAGAGAGACCCAGAACTTAAAGTAAAATTAAAGTTAAAGAACTTAAAGCACATGTATCCCAGAACTTAAAGTAAAATTAAGAAAAAAAAAGTCCTCTATTCTAATTCTGCTCTAAACCATTCCCCGTTACAGGGAAACAATTGATATCTCCCATGATAATTCACTCCATGTGGGAAAATTCATTTAAAATCAGAATCAAATTAAGAATATATATTGCCTTTCTCCATTTTTCTTACCTTTCCTACCTCCCCTGTTATCTTTAAAAAAGCTAATGTTTTCATGAAACACAAGATATTTCTCTCTTCAGTGTAAAGGAACTCTGCGATGCCAAATACTCCTCAGAAGGCATGGTGGAAAGGCCCCTCATTTTCTCTGGCTACTCATTTCTAGATTGCCTGCATTGCATTTTCCTACATAGTACTTCATTTTGAAAGTGCAGTTCTTAAAATGAACTCAATCTCTAGGCATTTCATCCAGGTGAGGCAAAGTTGGACTGTCATGTCTGTCATAGATAATGCCATAGGTGCAGCTTCATTCTTCTTACAGCTACTGCAACTTGTGGTCTTCTTTGGCAATACAAGTAATGTTTATGATGTAGATTCTTCTAAGATATTTGTTGCTTAGGTATAAACACTAACCTTCTAAATTCACTGTTACCAAGTCCTATACTTTTTGAAAAAATACAAATACATTGACAATATGAGAGACAATTCTAGGATGTGCTCTAGAACTTTAAAAACAACACAAACCATACAAACTAATTACATTTACTTAAGCCTCCTATTTTTGGAAAACAAAAATCAATAATTCCATGAACATAGCAAAGACTAGTTTGTCTAATTCATCAAAGTTACTACCTTGAACATAGCAAGGACTCAATAAATCTTTATTAATATTTCAAATTTTAGCAATAACATACCACCTTAGATAGTGATGTTCAAATAACTGAAGAGATGTAACTTTGGGGAGGCTTTCTTTCTTTTGTTCCTCCTTACATTGTCTTTCTCTCCTCTTCCCATTTTCCTACACTTCTTTCTCCCTTTTTTTTTTTTTGGCAAGAGATGTGTGTGTGTACATTTACCTATGTATTATTCAGGATTATTTACAACAATATCTCAGAGATATCATTGTTTATAACTATTAGACTCTAAACATATTTTTGTTAGCATCACCTCTTAGCCTGTGAAAGGGCCAAGAAGTACTCAGGCAATGATTGCCAGTGTATTATACATTTGTTTACTGGCGTTATAAAGTTGTTACAAACAGGTAGCTGTGGTAAGCAAACGGACTTAAGAATGAGTTAAATAATTTTGGTAAAAAGACTCCATATTGCCTCACCTAAAAAGTTTTTATTATCTTTTTCCAAGATGCAGTGCAACACTAGATTATGCCATGGCTTTATGAAAAAAATTAAAGACTCTTCTAATCAATAACTTTAGATTTAATGCTTATCAGTGCTAAGACCTGTACTAACACAGCTGACTGGGGATATAGAAATGAATAAACAAAAATTTTTCCCTTAAAGAGATAAAATGTTACCAAAGAATGCAAGTATAGAAACATATATGTGTGTATACACACATGCACATATACATACATATATATGTATATATACATATATACACACATATAAATATACATATGTATGCAAATAAAATAAATGTATTAAAATGCATTGGGATATTAGGAGGAGAGATTATGCCTAACAGAAGAGTGTGAAAGTTACAAAAAGTACCAGTAAAAAATGAATTAGTAGAAAGGATTAATTAAAGATGTCTTGAGAATTTCCCAGCTACTAAAGCTTGAGCAAAAGCTGGGTGAACATTTCAAGCAAGACAAAGTTAAAGACACCTTAAACTTACTGTAGAACTACTGAGTGTAAAGCACTAATATTGAGAGGTGACAGCATGCTGGCAGCCCTTGCTGGCTCTCAGTGCCTCCTTGGCCTCGGCGCCCACTCTGGCCGTGCTTGAGGAGCCCTTTAGCCCGCTGTTGTACTGTGGGAGCCCCTCTCTGGGAAGGCCGAGGCTGGAGCTGGCTCCCTCTGCTTGCCAGCAGGTGTGGAAGGAGAGCCGTGGGTGGGAACTGGGGCTGCGCTGGGCACTCCTGGGCCACCGCGAGTTCTGGGTGGGCGCATGGTCAGCAGACCCCAGACTCGGAGCACCCGGTTGGCGCCGCCGGCCCCAGGCACTGAGGGGCTTAGCACCCGGGCCAGCAGCTGCGGAAGGTGTGCGGGGTCTGCCAGCACTGCAGGCCCACCTGCGCAGCCCTTGAAATCTCACCCGGCTTCAGCTGTCTCCCCGCGGGGCAGGGCTCGGGATCTGCAGCCAGCCATGCCCTCCCCCGTGGGCTCCTGCGCAGCCCGAGCCTCCGTGACGGGCACCACTCCCTGCTGCACTGTGCCGGGTTCCAAGACTGAGGAGTGCAGGTGTGCTGCTTGTGGGACTGGTGGGCAGCTCTGCCATGGCCCTGGTACAGAATCCACTAGGCTCGGGATCACTGGGCTCCTGAGTCCGGTGGGGTCTTGGACAACTTTTATGTCTAGCTGGAGGATTGTATATGCACCAATCAGCACTCTGTGTCTAGCTCGGGGTTTGTGGATGCACCAATCAGCACTCTGTATCTAGCTAAGCTGGTGAGGACTTGGAGAACTTTTGTGTCTAGCTAGAGGATTGTAAATGCACCAATCAGCACCCTGTCAAAACGGACCAATCAGCTCTCTGTAAAATGGACCACTCAGCTCTCTTTAAAATGGACCGATCAGCAGGACGTGGGTGGGGCCAGATAAGGGAATAAAAGCAGGCTGCGGTGCCGGCGGCGGCAACCTTGGTCATCTTCTATGCTGTGAAAATTTTGTTCTGTTGCTGTTCGTCGCGTTAAATCTTACTGCTGTTCACTCTTTGAGTCCGCAATACCGTTGTAAGCTGTAATACTCACCGCACCAGGGAGACCACGAACGTGCTGGGAGGGACGAGCAACTCCAGATGCGCTGCCTTTAAGAGCTGTAACACTTGCTGTGAGGGTCTGCAGCTTCACTCCTGAAGTCAGCCAGACCACGAACCCACCAGATGGAAGAAACTCCAGACACGTCTGAACATCAGAAGGAACAAGCTCCGGACACACCATCTTTAATAACTGTAACACTCATCGCGAGGGTCCACGGCTTCATTCTTGAATCAGTGAAACCAAGAACCCACCAATTCTGAATGCAGTATCACTGGGGAGTGGACACACTTTGAAGAGATAGGATGTAAATATACAGAAAATGATTTCTGCATTAGGCAAAAACTACAATAGAGTTTCCTGTAGAAAGGAGGGTTCTTTAGCATCTGCTGATAGCTGGATCTTGGAGGAAGAAAAGAGCGGATTTAATAAATACAGAGGAGATATGGTATATGCTGGAATGTAAAACAGAGTAAAACAATTTTTGATAGACAATTTTCCAGTTGATTTGAGGCGCTAAAGCTGGCCTTTATGGAATTTAGAATTTGGAGTTTATGAAAAATAAGGCTGTATGTGTTTGTAACAGATGTCTTCTTCTTTACTTCCTCGTACTCATGAGATTTGGGGTTTTGAGAACAATGGATTTCAGAGGCAGAAAAGAATAAGAAACCCAATCTTCTCATTTTTAAAAAATATATTGCATTGTTTAAAGGAACAGATGCGGAAATGAATGGCACACTTGTAAAAGCCAGCTAACAGTTTAGCTGAAATGCATAAAAAGATGTACCAAGTATTATCAGGTAGGCGAGGGCTAACTCATGAGGGGCCTTGAACGCTTTGTTACCTAGTTCGGTTTTCATCCTGGAAGGAATAAAGACCCCTTGAACCAGGATGATGCACATGCCTGCTGTATAAAAGGAGTGGCACAGAGTGACACATGGTATTAGGTGAAGTTCATAGAAATACAAGTTGGTATCATTCCTCAATCTATTAAAACCTAAGGGTTCTTAAGTGATTATCTTGACCTAGTTGCATAAGCTTCTCACACTCTCTACTCTAAGATATGAGGCAGAATCTGGAGTACTACAACACATACCCCATCTTCCAATATAGTTAATCAACAACTTTATCTGTTGAAAGGACTTTTCTTCTCTTTGATTAAAAAAAATACAGTGTTAGGTAACTGAAGCTGTTCTGACTGGCCCCTGACCCCTGGCCCACATTATCCTTTCAAGGCTGGTTTCGGAGACCAAGGCCCATAATGTTAATCAAAGGTCAAAGCAAGACCCCATGAACTGAAGCTTAACAAATGAAACATATGTTTGCACAAATGCTGCTGATTTTCTAAGATGTGCAGCTGAAAGAAGGAAGAACTTGGAAGGTGTCAAATTGCCTTTTTAACGCATTCATTGTTTCAGCTTTGGATTTAGATGTTATTATGCCAACACTGAAGTGATCAAAAAAGTTGCTGCAGTTTTTGAGTACACAGCATATTGTGAAAGATAACATCTTGTATTTTAGGCTGAAAAGTAATCAGAGAAGGAAGTTTAGACTTAAATACAGGTAGTTTTAAAAAATCCTCAAAAATCTTTAGTGCAGTTATTCATTGATATCTTTTGAAATCTAAATTGAACATGTCTGGGTGTTTGTAAAGTGCTGCTTTTGTGTGACTAGGTTTTACCATAAATAAAACTTAGCTCATCTGCAGAAAAGTCACAGAAATGAAGTGAATGCAGTTTAATAATTAAAGTTGTTCATAAGAGCTGAGAAGATGTATTCATGAAACGCTCGCCAATGTAGAAGCCGGGCTGTGGAGGTTTTTACTTAGGAGAGAGTAGTGCATTCTAGAAGTTAGTATTGTTCTCCAAAAGTGTTCTAAGGCAGCTTTTCACATAACCTTGAAGTAAAAAATAAATAAAATAAAATAGATCTGAGTACTGACAAAAGAATGGCAGATCATTCATTCATTGATTTCCCTACTTGCTTCCTAGCAGTAAAGCCATGATGAGTTATTACTTTGCTAAGAAAGCCCATGTTTAAGAGATTAGTTTTGTTCAATTTAGACATATTCTCAGTTGTTACTCTCCTTTCTACTTCCCTTTTTCTTTCCTTTCTTCCTTTTATCCTTTTTTCAGAAAGCACGTACTGCTAATCCCAGGCAAGGTGTGGCCATACATGAGTTAAATAAAAAGTCAAGTTCCCTGCGCTACAGATGAATAAAACAGGGGTTAATAATCTTTTCCATAAAGGACCAAGAAATAAGAGTAAATATTTTAGATTTTGCAGGCCATAAGGTTTCTGTCACAATTGCTCGATTCTTCTGTAGTGAAAAAGCAACCATAGTTAATAAGCAAATTGATGTGCCTGTGTCCAGGTGAAACTGCATTCACAGAAGCAAATAGAAGGCTGGCAAACATACCTGATATTCCAGTGCACGCAAAATAATGGGGAAGATGACGAGGTGTGCAAAAGGCTCTGCGGCTGTATTCCCAGCTCCATCCCTTTTTAGTTGCTTTGCTGCTGATACAATTGCTTCATTTATAAATATTGTTGTTGCTTTGTGTTTGCCTGATTTGACTTGTGAGGATCACACTACAAAACAATGCGTTTAAATGTAAATTTATTTATTTATTTTTAGTTTATCAGAATCATATTATGCAGTGTCACATCACACCTTTTGGGGTGAGTTTTATTCCTTGTGTACAGTTCTAGAAAGCTGTAGGAAGAGCAATCAAAAGACAGAGATCACCTTTCTATATGTTATATCTCTCAATGTGCACTGTTTTGTAAAGCATATACATTAGTGCTTAATTCAATTTATTTTCCCATTTTCAAAACACAGAAAATGACACACAGGATCTCTAAAATGACTGGTTCAACATTAGGGATTTATAGTGTTGTAATCAAAGTAAGAATATGTGTTTTCTTATTACCTAAGCCATTATTAGAGCATAATTTCTTTTAAAAATAAGTAAAATGCAGTCCCCTAAAATTATAATATACACACAGAAAATATCTATTATGTGAAGTGAGCATAATTTTACAGTAGCTAGAACTGTTTCTCCAATTTATCAAGTGAATAATTTTAATGACTGAGAAAGATTCTTAAGATTGTTAATAAGATAATAAAATATAAGAAAGGTATCCTTTCAGTAAAAACGGTTTGCTCCTTCACAATTAACTCCAAACAACAAAATATGAGGAGATTTTAGCTAAAATTGTACCCCATGCCCTTTTATCTAAATGTCCTATTTTCTTTAAGATATGACATTACATCTCATCATTGTTATTGTTATTGTTATTTTAATGGAAATAGTATGGTGAGCTAATAGTCTCTTGGTGTGTAAGCTGCTTTTGAAAGCACATTAATCTTGAGGCCATTGTACATTCATCTTGTCTCCTCTGACATAGCTTCTGGGCTACAATTTAACCTTCTTTCTGTATAACTGATGCTTAAAGAAGCTTTCAAATAGTCATACTTTATTACTTGAAGATTTTAGCAAGATCGAGTTATCAAATGTACGCTCTTGTGAAAGGTACTTGTTCATATCCTGCTTATTGATGTTTATTCAGAATATGTCTTTTGGCATTGCCTCCCAACCCCATCTTGCTGTGGACCATATGCAGACTCTGAACATAGGGAGTGTGATGACGAAGGAGAGATTAGGAACAGGAGCTCTGTATCCTCAAGAAGAAACACACAAATTTTAAATTTCTGTATTAAAAACTTCTAAACCTGGCATTTATGTCCCTCTACAGTAATACCCCAAATGACATTATCCAGCCGTTTCTTCCTCTAATCCTCTTGTGAAGAATATTTATTCCAGCAAAACTGGAGAGCAGTTCCCATGAAGGACAGCACTTCTTAATGTCTGCTTTTTGTTTTAATGCAGTACTTTTAAAAAATAAACTTGGACTTCAGATAGAAAAGTTTAGGGTGGCCACATCCTAATGCCCCAGAGACATCTGCGTGTATGTATATCCAAGAACCTGGAACTGTAAAAGGTTCTGATTCAAGAAGACCTATGAATAAGAGATATTCTTCCTAATATAAGGTCATGAATAAGCTACTTCATATGAAGTAAATATCTTGAGCTGAGGCATTATGAACAGGGCTGGGTTGACTTTTCTGTGCTCTCTCTATGAATCAGTAATTAGATGATATGGAATCATGGCATGGGCTAGACATCTAAGATTGAGCTAATTTAATCCAACTATCTCCTGTCAGGAAGAATTGAAAAGAGCTTTGAAATATAAGGTAGAATCTGATTATTTAAGTTTGGCCTCCTATAGTGTGTCTGTATGCCATTGAGCAATCTGCAGTGATGTTCTAAGTCTCATTTGCCATCCATGAAGGGTGGAGAAGATGATAAAATAAAGCAGATACTACAAATAACATTTATCTTTGAAAGGCATAATAAATAGTTTAAAACTCTGGTCCTATATAAGCAGATCATGCACCACCTGAGAAACTAAGGGGCATCCCCTCATATAGTTTGGCTGTGTCCCCCCCAAAATCTCATCTTGAATTGTAGCTCCCACAATTCCCACATGACATGGGAGGGACCCAGTGGGAAATGACTTAATCATGAGACAGGTCTGTTCTATCCTGTTCTGGTGATAGTGAATACGGCTCGTGAGATCTGATTGTTTTATAAGGAAGAGTTCCCTTGCACAAGCTCTCTCTTCCCTGCTGCCATGTAAGATGTAAGATGTGACTTGCTCCTCCTTGCCTTCTGCCATGATTGTGAGGCCTCTCCAGCCATGTGGAACTGTGAGTCAATTAAACCTCTTTTCTTTATAAAGTACTCAGTCTTGGGTATGTCTTTATCAGCAGTGTGGAACAAACTAATCCACCCCCTTTGCCCCATAACTTTGAGTCATTTACGAAAAAAAAGCATATGGGTTATCTTAGTTGACTAAATTTTATTGCAAGAATATACTGGGACATGGGTTGGCATGAGAGCTATTCTCATCAACCCTGGACATTTTAGAGTTTTTTAGAGTTTAGTGCTCTCAAACTTATATGATTGTAAAAGATCATAGGGATACTATAGATCGTTCAGATCAATAACCTGAGTTCATGCATCCTATTTTTTATTTATTCAAATATTTAAACTTCCATAACAAGATTATTTCTTTGGGCCAGTTTAACCAATATATGGTGACCCTAACAGGCAGAATTTGCCAAAAGCTATTTCAGGGGAGATTAGACTTCTTCAACATAAGATCCTATATTTGATTCTCATAGATAATTAAGGAAATTGGTAATAGTCAGATTTGACATAGCTGGTTCAAGTCTTACATATACAGACAGGCAATCAAGTGTGGAAACATAAACAGATGAATAATGAATAGCGTATTGGTTTATATTACATTACAATAGCTGGTAAAATAATACTATGTATGTTTCAAAACTTTATGATCTCTCTGTACACATTATATAGAAACTCTCAAGTCTACTTTTTACTAAAAGTGGCAAATGTCATTGGAAGGCATTTTAAAATTTTATAGTCTATCCAGTAGATTCTAATGTTCACTTCCTTATGTCACATAATATCTGACAGAGAAAAGATGTATCATGTATCTCTGACCTTTTGCCCTACTGAAAGTACTCCTCTTGCCTTCCAGGCGATTCCCTTGCATCTTTCTGTTAAATGCTTATTTCTGGCTAAAGCACATTTAGTTTTGGTATCAAAGCCCAAAACCCTGCACTAACAAAAAGACTATGAAGACAACCAGTTTATTACCATTCAGGGGTTTTGTCTCTCATCCTCATATAGACTCTTTTGTCTAGGGGCTAAAAATCTTTGAGTGGTTAAGTGCCTTCTACAATATCCTAAAGAGACTTAAGCAGTCATGCATAATTATGGCTCTATCTTTCTGAACATTATTTTGATCCTTACCTACTTGGTCACCTACTGGGCTTTTGAAGATAGGGGAAGGCTCTCTCTCATAGGAGGCCCTGGGCATTCTACCTAATTGGGTCATTTGAGAACCCAGCCAAATGAATGCCAATATATAAATATAGATTATGACCAGGGATTTAAAACAAAGAGCTCTTCCGAGGTCTTCACTCTTTACCCTCAAAGTAGTATCTATTCCTGGCTGCTGTTGTTGCCATGTCCTGGCTAGAGAGGGAAAGGGGAGACTGTTCATCTTTGCATGCACCAGTGGTGGGTTCTGCTTCTGCAGGAGACCATGGACCCCACAGCTGTCAGCTTCCTCTGCTTCCATTGAGGGGTGTTACCTTCCCTGGCCAGAGACCCATAGAAGAGCCACCCTGCCCCACCTTAACATTTTGATTGTGGCCCAGCCCTCTGCAGCCTGTGTTCTACCCTGAGGCTTCCACCTTTTTCACTATACCTCCTCCGCACTGCCAACCACAATACAGGGTCAGGGAGGCAGCAGGAAGACCAGGCACCTTCATATGGCCCAGTGAAGGATACCACCACTGCTCCTGTTGGAGTGAGGTGCAAGCAGGCAACACATTTTACAACTGCCTGCCTCCACTGCTGCTGATGGCGGTCTGTCTTCACCAGTGACAAACCTGCAGCACAGCCACCCTGTCCCATCTGATTATTTCAGTTGTGGCCCTGAGCCCTCCTGAAAGCCCAGCCCAGAGAGGCCTTGGATCTGCCCTGTGGCTGCTGCTACCTGAGCATTCTGTAACCGCCTAAGTACTCTGTCCTCACCTGAGTGACCTGAGGATCAGCCTGCCCCCCCCCATTACCATCCCTGAGGACTTGTGGACAAGTCCACTGGTAAGTTCCCAGTCCAGTCTCTCTATGACTCATGGACTACTGTAGAGTAAAATTAGAAATCAACACCATGAGACTATGAGATCGCGCCAGTGCACTCCAGCCTGGGAGACAATAGCAAGACTCTGTCTCAAAAAAATAAATAAATAGCCATTTTCACGATATTGATTCTTCCAACCCATGAGCATGGAATGTTCTTCCATTTGTTTGTATCCTCTTTTATTTCATTGACCAGTGGATTGTAGTTCTCCCTGAAGAGGTCCTTCACATCCCTTGTAAGTTGGATTCCTAGATATTTTATTCTCTTTGAAGCAGTTGTGAATGGGAGTTCACTCATGATTTGGCTCTCTGTTTGTCTGTGATTGGTGTACAAGAATGCTTGTGATTTTTGTACAATGATTTTGTATCCTGAGACTTTGCTGAAGTTGCTAATCAGCTTAAGGAGATTTTGGGCTGAGACAATGGGGTTTTCTAGATATACAATCATGTCATCTGCAAACAGGGACAATTTGACTTCCTCTTTTCCTAATTGAATACCCTTGATTTCCTTCTCCTGCCTGATTGCCCTGGCGAGAACTTCCAGCACTATGTTGAATAGGAGTGGTGAGAGAGGGCATCCCTGTCTTGTGCCAGTTTTCAAAGGGAATGCTTCCAGTTTTTGCCCATTCAGTATGATATTGGCTGTGGGTTTGTCATAGATAGCTCTTATTATTTTGAGATACGTCCCATCAATACCTAATTTATTGAGAGTTTTTAGCATGAAGGGTTGTTGAATTATAGATTCAATGCCATCCCCATCAAGCTACCAATGACTTTCTTCACAGAATTGGAAAAAACTACTTTAAAGTTCAT